>NC_140976.1:64948489-64998489 GCF_056783735.1 Eptatretus burgeri | reverse complement strand
AATCTCCAGAGTGTTTTTTTGCATACCTCAAACGGGACTCGAGATGGGCTTTTTTGAGTAATGGTTTCCTTCTTGCCACATCACCGTGCAGGCAAAACTTGTGGAGTGCTTGGGATATTGTTGTCACATGCACATAGTGAACAGTCTTTGCCATACAGGCCTGGACCTCTTTTCAAAGTTGCCATTTTCCTCGTGGTGGCCTCTCTGATCAGTCTCCTCCTGACTTGGTCACCCAGTTTGGAGGGACGGCCTGATCTAGGTAGGGTCGTGGTGGTACCATATGCCTTCAACTTCTTAATGATTGTCTTGACTGTGCTCCGGAGGTCTTTTTAAAGCTCCTTGGTGCTCATGGTTGAGTCTTTGGTGTGAAATTCATTACCCAGAAGAGTAAACCTCCAGGAACAGCTCATTTTGTTCTGAAATAATGAGAATCATGGCAGTTTAACACATGTGGAGGCCAATTAGCTCGGTGTGTGATTTTGAAGGTGATTGGTTACACCTGAGGTAACTTACAATTGCTATTATAAGGGGGTGGACACTTCTCCAACCAAGATATTCTCGTTTGTATTTTTTATTAATTTTCTGAAATTTGTAGAATTTGTTTTGCACTTGGAAGTTGTGGTTACGATGTGTTAATGAAGGTGGAAAAAGTCTCATATTTAATGTAATTCAATTCCAGGCTTTTAGGTAAGAAAAGGTGAAAAATTTTAAAGGGGGTGTGGACTTTCTATCAGCACTGTATATTGACTCAGCTCTAATTCTTGTTTTTATGCTTTGTCTACACAGGAGAAAAGCTTCTACGAATGGTTTCACACGGAAGCGCCAGCTGGTTATCAAGCAAACTCCATCGAATGGATTTTGATCAGTTACCTCATTGCTTCCATAATGGTGGTGCTGGTGATGTTGGTCATGTGGCTACTGGTTATCCCTTTCCTGCTCTGGTTTTGGGAAAGGTGTCAAAGGAGACGTCTGGTAAGACATCATGATGAATGGCGATGATAAGTGTATTTCACGAAACATTCCCGATGCAGTGAGATATGTGCGATAGAAAGCAGGATTTAGTATAATGTAAGGAGTGAAAGATGTATACTGTGCAGCACGAGGAGTAAAGGTAACAATAACTAACCTGTGTGAAAATTGCATAATGATAATAATAAAACAGCTGTGACAAGAAAGTCGAGCTGTAAAACAGGAAGCTGATTTTCAGGATGTGAATAAATTGTTAAATGTTTATTCATAGTTGGTGAAAATTAAAAAACACAAAGGTCAGATGAAAGTGAGGGTTTAAAAAAATATTATTTTATTTTTTGGATGCATGATCAAGGCTCATGGAAGAGCTGGAGCAAATGGACGGGAAAAAATGGAAAGGGGAAACACCAACAGCGGAGTGGAGGAGTGATATTAAGGAGAGGGGAGAAGAACATGTGGTGGTGAAGAAGCTGCACACAAGTTGAGTGAAACACAGGAAGAGAAAGAACTGGAAGGTTGGGATAAAACAGAAAAGGAAAAATAAAACAACCAACAAATGCACAGAGGTAAAGGAGATGGAGATAAATTGCATTAACCTGGAAAGAGGGAAGACTTGGGAATGGGGTCATTTGGGGGGGAAAGAGATTGTGAGTTTAGATGGAGGTTGATCTGAGATGGTGGTGAACAGCTGTCTTAAAGCCATGGAGGGAAGAATGAGATTGAAGAAGATGTATGTGAAGACCCTTCAATCCCGGCCAAGAATTGAGGTGAGTCAACAGAGGATTCTCGAATATGCGGTTTATTTGGGACACAACACATGCGGAATGTGGTGTAGGACTTGAACCGATAACGGTCAAGCTTCAGAATTACACTGAAAAGTCATACTCCAAAATTCATATAAATAAAACCTATTCCTCGGAGGAGTTACAAGCAAAGCAAGAAACAACTGGCCAAGTGGGCTTTTTTCCCCCTCCCTACACAATAGGGGAAGTTTGGCAAGCCAACATCTTTCTCACGGTTTGGGCTTCGAGAGAGTGCTGGCACATATTCATAAACAGCAGCAAACCCTTTGTAGTTTCTCTGCACTGGAATTCATAAACAGCCGACCAGACTGCTCGGACAAAGACACCGGCTGGCTTGCTTGTAATACATTTCAAATCAAAGGCAAAAGGCTTGGGAACACAATTTGAAGCAGCCAGGACAATGGTTTGAATGCAGACACCTGATTAATGCAATTACCAAATGTTGAAATGAGTCAAATGTTTAAATATGGTTCTAATGGGGTCACCACCTGATATCCACACCTGACAATGTGGATGTTGGTTCCACAGGCAGGAAAAAAAGAGGAGCAAATGATTGGAGTTGAGCAGTGATCTTGGATTCAGGTCGTTTCACCAGAAGGGGTTGATGGTGGACCGTGTGAGCCTTGCAGAAACCTGGAGTGGGGGAGAGGGGGTACAAAGCACTGAAAGAGCAGAGGGTACAAGACAAGAAAGAAGGCAGTAGAAGACAGAGACACAACCGACCTGTCTGTGATGGGAAAGTGATCAGCCCATATGAGTCAGCTTTATCATGGGAGATTCCATTAATCTTAAAGGCCTTGGCTTCATGGCATCAAGCTGAGCAAGGTGTGAGGCAGTGGTGCCAGCTCAGAGGGGATGAGCAGTTTTCCGTTTCTCGGCAGATGAAAGCCTTGAAGTTGGATTGGAGTTAACGTGTGATAAGAAAGGACTTTGTACGATGGAGAATACCCAGTCGGCAACTGGCTTTGGAGGCCATCTTTGTTGGCTGTGGTGAGCGGAGTCGGCTGTTGTGCCATCTGAACAGAAGGAAGGGATGGAAGGGGAGCATACTCCAGAGAAACATTTAACGATTTGCTCCACCAGCTTTTGGAGGAGGGAGATTAGTTTGAAAGTTCAATCTTGACATTGGACAGATGGTGATTTTTGCCTCTCCTGGGAGTAGACACATACTTCTTGCAGGCTTTGTGGAATGAGTTGTGATTGCCTTTGTCAGGTTTTCTTTCCAGGAAGAGAAGGGAAGTTATTTCAGAGCAAGTGCCTCAACACAGGATTCAGTGTGCATAAACATTGCCCATCACATGATTCTATTGTTGAGAAACTTTGCATTATCCAGGTGTAGCAATGGTTGATGATCTTAAAGCAAATTAAATGGAAGACGAAGAAGGAACCGAAAGAAGGAAAGAGCAAAAATGGAGTCATCAGGAGTATACTGGATAGGATTTGGGTTTCAGCTACTACTCTACCACCCTCAAACCCATCCATGCACAGCCAAGTGAGCTTTACAGAAAAAATTTCTGCAAGAATTCACTCTCCTTCGAAAGATGGATAATGAAGGAGAGGAATATGGATGAAAGATAAGAAAATGCAAGAATAAGAATGACTAAAAAGAAAGATAAAAATAGAGAAATAAAATAAAAATTTGAAAGAAATATGAAAGGAACAAAGAACAAAGATGTCTGGGAGAACCCATACAGATAGATTTCAGTATTTACTCCCCAGCTCAAATGCAGCAACATGAACAAGCAACCACAGGTCAGTCAGCAGGGGAACACAGCTCACACAGTATCAGGAGGAGAGGAGATTAGGACCATACATTGTGCAGAGCATTGATGCTGCTTAAGCAGTCTCCTTGGCTATTGGGCACAATCCTAGATGGGTCACCACTCCAACACAGCATACCAGCATGCTGGCACTCATTTTGCCAACTCGGAAGGATGACAGGCCGAGTTAACCCTACCTGGTATTAATTCAACAGCTGAGCAGGATTTGAACTCACTCGTTCATTCACTAGTTTATTCACTCAACTCAGACATTCATTAGTTGATTAACACAACTAGTCAGACATCTACTAATACAGCACTGAACTTATCAACATATTAAAATAAACCAATGTCACCCGCAGGGTGACCGGTATCTTGCCAAAAGGTTTATTTGGGACATATTTGTGACTTCTTTAAGTTCACACTGAGATGAACAGAGCTGCTATCCACCAGGAGCGACTCCTTGAGGAATATCTGCCTAAGAGAGATTCCGATGAGAATCGTTCTACAGAGTAACCATGAAAAATATGCGTTTGCCTCATAACATCACCAAATGACGTCATAATGTCTCAAGCTTGACATGTCAAGAAAGCACTCATCGAGGTGTTCAATTTGAGGTACTACACGATATTGTTCCCAAAACTTGAAAATTTGACCTTGGGGTCAAATATGTTTGACCTGAGGTGCTAACCATGAAGGTCAAGGCCAATCGCCACCAAAAATTAATCAGCTGAGCGACAGAACATGAACTGTATTCCCATGAAGTTTGAAGACGATCCGATCAAAATTACTACAAAAATAAGGGTTTTGTCGACTCCCCTGATTTGCGACAAAGTGACCTTGACCTTTGACCTTGTCCTTCAAAATTTTATGCGCTGAAAGGGACCTCTATAGGCCTCTGATATGCGAAGTTACAAAAATTTCCAATGATAACTGTGCTCTGCAGAATTTTTTATACGTGATTACAGACAAACAAAGAAACAAAGAAATAAACAAACAAACAAACAAAAAACATACAAGCTGACGAACATATCTTGCAAAAACTTCGTTTTGGCAAGATAACAACCAGTCAGACACTCACAAATTTATTGCAATGAGTCAAACATTTTCTAACACAGCACTGAACTTATCAAAAGATTAAAACAACTTGTCAAATATTCACTGACAAAGCACTGAACTTGTCAATAGATTAAAACAACGAGTCAGAAATGAACTCATGCAGCACTGAACTTATCAACAGATTAAAAGAACAAGTCAGCCATTGGCTGGTTTATTAAAACAACTCATCAGACATTTACCCACACAGCACTGAACTTGTCAATTTAGTTAAAACAACTTGTCAGATGTTTACAAACACAGCACTGAACTTGTCAATTTAGTTAAAACAACTTATCAGATGTTTACGAACACAGTACTGAACTTATGAATAGGCTAAAACAACTCGTCAGACATTTACAAACACAGCACCGAACTTGTCAATTGATTAAAACAACTTGTCAGATGTTTACAAACACAGCACTGAACTTATCAAAAGATTAAAACAACTTGTCAGACATTCACTAATAAAGCACTGAACTTGTCAATAGATTAAAACAACGAGTCAGACATGAACTAATACAGCACTGAACTTATCAACAGATTAAAACAACTAGTCAGACATTGGCTAGTTTATTAAAACAGCAAGTAATACATTTACAAACACAGCAATGAACTTGTCAATTCAGTTAAAACAATGTGTCAGATGTTTACAAACACAGCACTGAACTTATCAAAAGATTAAACCAACTTGTCAGACATTCACGAATAAAGCACTGAACGTGTCAATCGATTAAAACGAGTCAGACATTAACGAATACAGCACTGAACTTATCAACAGATAAAAAAACAACTCATCAGACATTGGCTAGTTTATTAAAACAACAAGTAATACATTTACAAACACAGCACTGAACTTGTCAATTTAGTTAAAACAACATGTCAGATGTTTACAAACACAGCACTGAACTTATGAATAGATTAAAACAACTCGTCAGACATTTACAAACACAGCACTGAACTTTCAATAGATTAAAACAACGAGTCAGACATTGGCTAGTTTATTCAAACAACAAGTCAAACATTTACAATCACAGCACTGAAGTTGTCAATTTAGTTTAAACAACTCATCAGACATTTACTAACACAGGACTGAACTTGTGAATAGATTAAAACAACTTGTCAGACATTGGTTAGTTTATTAAAACAAGTCAGATATTTACAAACACAGCACTGAACTTGTCAATTTAGTTAAAACAACTTGTCAGATGTTTACTAGCACAGCACTGAACTTGTCAATTTAATTAAAACAACTTGTCAGATGTTTACAAACACATCACTGAACTTATGAATAGATTAAAACAACAAGTCAGACATTCACAAGACAACACTGAACTTATTAACAGATTAAAACAAGTAGTCAGACAATTGCAAGTTTACGAAAACAACAAGTCAGACATTTACAAACACAGCACTGAACTTGTCAATTGATTAAACCAAATCATCAGACATTTAGCCACAAAGCACTGAACTTGTCAATTTCATCAAAACAACTTGTCAGATGTTTACGAACACAGCACGAAACTTATCAAAAGATTAAACCAACTTGTCAGACATTAACTAATACAGCACTGAACTTATCAACAGACTAAAATAACGAGTCAGCCATTGGCTAGTTAATTAAAACAACAAGTCATACATTTACAAACACAGCAATGAACTTGTCAATTTCGTTAAAACAACATGTCAGATGTTTACAAACACAGCACTGAACTTGGTAATTTAGTTCAAACAACTTGTCAGATGTTTACAAACACAGCACTGAACTTATGAATAGATTAAAACAACTCGTCAGACATTTACTAACACAGCACTGAACTTGTCAATTTAGTTAAAACAACATGTCAGATGTTTACAAACACAGCACTGAACTTATGAATAGATTACAACAACTTGTCAGACATTTAGTAACACAGCACTGAACTTATCAATAGATTAAAACAATTTGTCAGACATTTACGAACACAGCACTGAACTTGTCAATACATTAAAACAACTAGTCAGACATTGGCGAGTTTATTAAAACAAGTCAGACATTTACGAACACAGCACTGAACTTGTCAATTTAGTTAAAACAACTTGTCAGATGTTTACAAATACAGCACTGAACTTATGAATAGGTTAAAACAACTTGTCAGATGTTTACAAACACAGCACTGAACCTATGAATTGATTAAAACAACAAGTCAGACATTTACAAACACAGCACTGAACTTGTCAATTTAGTTAAAACAACGTGTCAGATGTTTACAAACACAGTACTGAACTTATGAATAGATTAAAACAACTCATCAGGCATTTACTAACACAGCATTGAACTTGTCAATTTATTTTAAACAACTTGTCAGATGTTTACAAACACAGCACTGAACTTATGAATTGGTTAAAACAACTCGTCAGACATTTATAAATACAACACTGAACTTGTCAATAGATTAAAACAACTCGTCAAACATTGGCTAGTTTATTAAAACAACAAGTCAGACATTTACAAACACAGCACTGAACTTGTTAATTTAGTTAAAACAACTGGTCAGATGTTTTGCAAACACAGCACTGAACTTGTCAATTTAGTCAAAACAACTTGTCAGATGTTTACAAACACAGCACTGAACTTGTCAATTGATTAAAACAACTTGTCAGATGTTTGCAAACACAGCACTGAACTTATCAAAAGATTAAACCAACTTGTCAGACATTCACTAATAAAGCACTGAACTTGTCAAAAGATTAAAACAACCAGTCAGACATGAACTAATACAGCACTGAACTTATCAACAGATTAAAACAACCAGTCAGACATTGGCTAGTTTATTAAAACAGCAAGTAATACATTTACAAACACAGCAATGAACTTGTCAATTCAGTTAAAACAATGTGTCAGATGTTTACAAACACAGCACTGAAATTATGAATAGATTAAAACAACTCGTCAGACATTTACTAACACAGCACTGAACTTGTCAATAGATTAAAACAACTCGTCAGACATTGGCTAGTTTATTAAAACAAGTCAGACATTTACAAACACAGCACTGAACTTGTCAATTTAGTTTAAACAACTTGTCAGATGTTTACAAACACAGCACTGAACTTATGAATAGGCTAAAACAACTCGTCAGACATTTACAAACTCAGCACCGAACTTGTCAATTGATTAAAACAACTTGTCAGATGTTTACAAACACAGCACTGAACTTATCAAAAGATTAAACCAACTTGTCAGACATTCACGAATAAAGCACTGAACGTGTCAATAGATTAAAACGAGTCAGACATTAACGAATACAGCACTGAACTTATCAACAGATAAAAAAAACAACTCATCAGACATTGGCTAGTTTATTAAAACAACAAGTAATACATTTACAAACACAGCACTGAACTTGTCAATTTAGTTAAAACGTGTCAGATGTTTACAAACACAGCACTGAACTTATGCATAGATTAAAACAACTCGTCAGACATTTACAAACACAGCTCTGAACTTTCAATAAATTAAAACAACTAGTCAGACATTGCCTAGTTTATTCAAACAACAAGTCAAACATTTACAATCACAGCACTGAACTTGTCAATTTAGTTTAAACAACTCGTCAGACATTGACGAACACAGGACTGAGCTTGTGAATAGATTAAAACAACTTGTCAGACATTGGTTAGTTTATTAAAACAAGTCAGATATTTACAAACACAGCACTGAACTTGTCAATTTTGTTAAAACAACTTGTCAGATGTTTACAAGCACAGCACTGAACTTGTCAATTTAATTAAAACAACTTGTCAGATGTTTACAAACACATCACTGAACTTATGAATAGATTAAAACAACAAGTCAGACATTCACAAGACAACACTGAACTTATTAACAGATTAAAACAACTAGTCAGACAATTGCTAGTTTATGAAAACAACAAGTCAGACATTTACAAACACCGCACTGAACTTGTCAATTGATTAAACCAACTCATCAGACATTTAGCCACAAAGCACTGAACTTGTCAATTTCATCAAAACAACTTGTCAAATGTTTACGAACACAGCAGTAAACTCATCAAAAGATTAAACCAACTTGTCAGACATTAACTAATACAGCACTGAACTTATCAACAGACTAAAATAACGAGTCAGCCATTGGCTAGTTTATTAAAACAACAAGTCATACATTTAAAAACACAGCAATGAACTTGTCAATTTCGTTAAAACAACATGTCAGATGTTTACAAACACAGCACTGAACTTATGAATAGATTAAAACAATTTGTCAGACATTTCCGAACACAGCACTGAACTTGTCAACAGATTAAAACAACTCGTCAGACATTGGCGAGTTTATTAAAACAACAAGTCAGACATTTACAAAAACAGCACTGAACTTGTCAATTTCGTTAAAACAACTTGTCAGATGTTTACAAACACAGCACTGAACTTGGTAATTTCGTTCAAACAACTTGTCAGATGTTTACAAACACAGCACTGAACTTATGAATAGATTAAAACAACTCGTCAGACATTTACTAACACAGCACTGAACTTATCAATAGATTAAAACCACGAGTCAGACATTGGCGAGTTTATTAAAACAAGTCAGACATTTACGAACACAGCACTGAACTTGTCAATTTAGTTAAAACAACTTGTCAGATGTTTACAAATACAGCACTGAACTTATGAATAGGTTAAAACAACTTGTCAGATGTTTACAAACATAGCACTGAACCTATGAATTGATTAAAACAACAAGTCAGACATTTACAAACACAGCACTGAACTTGTCAATTTAGTTAAAATAACGTGTCAGATGTTTACAAACACAGTACTGAACTTATGAATAGATTAAAACAACTCGTCAGACATTTACTAACACAGCATTGAACTTGTCAATTTAGTTAAAACAACTTGTCAGATGTTTACAAACACAGCACCGAACTTGTCAATTGATTAAAACAACTTGTCAGATGTTTACAAACACAGCACTGAACTTAGCAAAAGATTAAAACAACTTGTCAGACATTCACTAATAAAGCACTGAACTTGTCAATAGATTAAAACAACGAGTCAGACATGAACTAATACAGCACTGAACTTATCAACAGATTAAAACAACTAGTCAGACATTGGCTAGTTTATTAAAACAGCAAGTAATACATTTACAAACACAGCAATGAACTTGTCAATTCAGTTAAAACAATGTGTCAGATGTTTACAAACACAGCACTGAACTTATCAAAAGATTAAACCAACTTGTCAGACATTCACGAATAAAGCACTGAACGTGTCAATCGATTAAAACGAGTCAGACATTAACGAATACAGCACTGAACTTATCAACAGATAAAAACAACTCATCAGACATTGGCTAGTTTATTAAAACAACAAGTAATACATTTACAAACACAGCACTGAACTTGTCAATTTAGTTAAAACAACGTGTCAGATGTTTACAAACACAGCACTGAACTTATGAATAGATTAAAACAACTCGTCAGACATTTACAAACACAGCACTGAACTTTCAATAGATTAAAACAACTAGTCAGACATTGGCTAGTTTATTCAAACAACAAGTCAAACATTTACAATCACAGCACTGAACTTGTCAATTTAGTTTAAACAACTCATCAGGCATTTACTAACACAGGACTGAACTTGTGAATAGATTAAAACAACTTGTCAGACATTGGTTAGTTTATTAAAACAAGTCAGATATTTACAAACACAGCACTGAACTTGTCAATTTAGTTAAAACAACTTGTCAGATGTTTACTAGCACAGCACTGAACTTGTCAATTTAATTAAAACAACTTGTCAGATGTTTACAAACACATCACTGAACTTATGAATAGATTAAAACAACAAGTCAGACATTCACAAGACAACACTGAACTTATTAACAGATTAAAACAAGTAGTCAGACAATTGCTAGTTTATGAAAACAACAAGTCAGACATTTACAAACACAGCACTGAACTTGTCAATTGATTAAACCAAATCATCAGACATTTAGCCACAAAGCACTGAACTTGTCAATTTCATCAAAACAACTTGTCAGATGTTTACGAACACAGCACGTAACTTATCAAAAGATGAAACCAACTTGTCAGACATTAACTAATACAGCACTGAACTTATCAACAGACTAAAATAACGAGTCAGCCATTGGCTAGTTAATTAAAACAACAATTCATACATTTACAAACACAGCAATGAACTTGTCAATTTCGTTAAAACAACATGTCAGATGTTTACAAACACAGCACTGAACTTGGTAATTTAGTTCAAACAACTTGTCAGATGTTTACAAACACAGCACTGAACTTATGAATAGATTAAAACAACTCGTCAGACATTTACTAACACAGCACTGAACTTGTCAATTTAGTTAAAACAACATGTCAGATGTTTACAAACACAGCACTGAACTTATGAATAGATTACAACAACTTGTCAGACATTTAGTAACACAGCACTGAACTTATCAATAGATTAAAACAATTAGTCAGACATTTACGAACACAGCACTGAACTTGTCAATATATTAAAACAACGAGTCAGACATTGGCGAGTTTATTAAAACAAGTCAGACATTTACGAACACAGCACTGAACTTGTCAATTTAGTTAAAACAACTTGTCAGATGTTTACAAATACAGCACTGAACTTATGAATAGGTTAAAACAACAAGTCAGACATTTACAAACACAGCACTGAACTTGTCAATTTAGTTAAAACAACGTGTCAGATGTTTACAAACACAGTACTGAACTTATGAATAGATTAAAACAACTCATCAGACATTTACTAACACAGCATTGAACTTGTCAATTTAGTTTAAACAACTTGTCAGATGTTTACAAACACAGCACTGAACTTATGAATTGGTTAAAACAACTCGTCAGACATTTATAAATACAACACTGAACTTGTCAATAGATTAAAACAACTCGTCAAACATTGGCTAGTTTATTTAAGCAACAAGTCAGACATTTACAAACACAGCACTGAACTTGTTAATTTAGTTAAAACAACTGGTCAGATGTTTTGCAAACACAGCACTGAACTTGTCAATTGATTAAAACAACTTGTCAGATGTTTGCAAACACAGCACTGAACTTATCAAAAGATTAAACCAACTTGTCAGACATTCACTCATAAAGCACTGAACTTGTCAAAAGATTAAAACAACCAGTCAGACATGAACTAATACAGCACTGAACTTATCAACAGATTAAAACAACCAGTCAGACATTGGCTAGTTTATTAAAACAGCAAGTAATACATTTACAAACACAGCAATGAACTTGTCAATTCAGTTAAAACAATGTGTCAGATGTTTACAAACACAGCACTGAAATTATGAATAGATTAAAACAACTCGTCAGACATTTACTAACACAGCACTGAACTTGTCAATAGATTAAAACAACTCGTCAGACATTGGCTAGTTTATTAAAACAAGTCAGACATTTACAAACACAGCACTGAACTTGTCAATTTAGTTTAAACAACTTGTCAGATGTTTACAAACACAGCACTGAACTTATGAATAGGCTAAAACAACTCGTCAGACATTTACAAACTCAGCACCGAACTTGTCAATTGATTAAAACAACTTGTCAGATGTTTACAAACACAGCACTGAACTTATCAAAAGATTAAACCAACTTGTCAGACATTCACGAATAAAGCACTGAACGTGTCAATAGATTAAAACGAGTCAGACATTAACGAATACAGCACTGAACTTATCAACAGATAAAAACAACTCATCAGACATTGGCTAGTTTATTAAAACAACAAGTAATACATTTACAAACACAGCACTGAACTTGTCAATTTAGTTAAAACAACGTGTCAGATGTTTACAAACACAGCACTGAACTTATGAATAGATTAAAACAACTCATCAGACATTTACAAACACAGCTCTGAACTTTCAATAAATTAAAACAACTAGTCAGACATTGCCTAGTTTATTCAAACAACAAGTCAAACATTTACAATCACAGCACTGAACTTGTCAATTTTGTTTAAACAACTCGTCAGACATTGACTAACACAGGACTGAACTTGTGAATAGATTAAAACAACTTGTCAGACATTGGTTAGTTTATTAAAACAAGTCAGATATTTACAAACACAGCACTGAACTTGTCAATTTAGTTAAAACAACTTGTCAGATGTTTACAAGCACAGCACTGAAATTGTCAATTTAATTAAAACAACTTGTCAGATGTTTACAAACACATCACTGAACTTATGAATAGAGTAAAACAACAAGTCAGACATTCACAAGACAACACTGAACTTATTAACAGATTAAAACAACAAGTCAGACATTTACAAACACAGCACTGAACTTGTCAATTGATTAAACCAACTCATCAGACATTTAGCCACAAAGCACTGAACTTGTCAATTTCATCAAAACAACTTGTCAAATGTTTACGAACACAGCACTAAACTTATCAAAAGATTAAACCAACTTGTCAGACATTAACTAATACAGCACTGAACTTATCAACAGACTAAAATAACGAGTCAGCCATTGGCTAGTTTATTAAAACAACAAGTCATACATTTAAAAACACAGCAATGAACTTGTCAATTTCGTTAAAACAACGTGTCAGATGTTTACAAACACAGCACTGAACTTATGAATAGATTAAAACAATTTGTCAGACATTTCCGAACACAGCACTGAACTTGTCAACAGATTAAAACAACTCGTCAGACATTGGCGAGTTTATTAAAACAACAAGTCAGACATTTACAAAAACAGCACTGAACTTGTCAATTTCGTTAAAACAACTTGTCAGATGTTTACAAACACAGCACTGAACTTGGTAATTTCGTTCAAACAACTTGTCAGATGTTTACAAACACAGCACTGAACTTATGAATAGATTAAAACA
Source organism: Eptatretus burgeri (assembly GCF_056783735.1). NCBI lineage: Eukaryota > Metazoa > Chordata > Myxini > Myxiniformes > Myxinidae > Eptatretus > Eptatretus burgeri. The sequence continues at coordinate 64,984,947 of NC_140976.1, read as the reverse complement.
ACTCGTCAGACATTTACTAACACAGCACTGAACTTATCAATAGATTAAAACAACGAGTCAGACATTGGCGAGTTTATTAAAACAAGTCAGACATTTACGAACACAGCACTGAACTTGTCAATTTAGTTAAAACAACTTGTCAGATGTTTACAAATACAGCACTGAACTTATGAATAGGTTAAAACAACTTGTCAGATGTTTACAAACATAGCAGTGAACCTATGAATTGATTAAAACAACAAGTCAGACATTTACAAACACAGCACTGAACTTGTCAATTTAGTTAAAATAACGTGTCAGATGTTTACAAACACAGTACTGAACTTATGAATAGATTAAAACAACTCGTCAGACATTTACTAACACAGCATTGAACTTGTCAATTTAGTTAAAACAACTTGTCAGATGTTTACAAACACAGCACTGAACTTATGAATTGGTCAAAACAACTCGTCAGACATTTATAAATACAACACTGAACTTGTCAATAGATTAAAACAACTCGTCAGACATTGGCTAATTTATTAAAACAACAAGTCAGACATTTACAAACACAGCACTGAACTTGTCAATTTAGTTAAAACAACTGGTCAGATGTTTTGCAAACACAGCACTGAACTTGTCAATTTAGTCAAAACAACTGGTCAAATGTTTACAAACACAGCACTGAACTTATCAAAAGATTAAACCAACTTGTCAGACATTCACTAATAAAGCACTGAACTTGTCAATAGATTAAAACAACGAGTCAGACATGAACTAATACAGCACTGAACTTATCAACAGATTAAAACAACCAGTCAGACATTGGCTAGTTTATTAAAACAGCAAGTAATACATTTACAAACACAGCAATGAACTTGTCAATTCAGTTAAAACAATGTGTCAGATGTTTACAAACACAGCACTGAAATTATGAATAGATTAAAGCAACTCGTCAGACATTTACTAACACAGCACTGAACTTGTCAATAGATTAAAACGAGTCAGACAATGGCTAGTTTATTTAAACACCAAGTCAGACATTGCCGAGTTTATTAAAACAACAAGTCAGACATTTACAAACACAGCACTGAACTTGTCAATTTAGTTTAAACAACTTGTCAGATGTTTACAAACACAGCACTGAACTTATGAATAGGCTAAAACAACTCGTCAGACATTTACAAACACAGCACCGAACTTGTCAATTGATTAAAACAACTTGTCAGATGTTTACAAACACAGCACTGAACTTATCAAAAGATTAAACCAACTTGTCAGACACTCACGACTAAAGCACTGAACGTGTCAATAGATTAAAACGAGTCAGACATTAACGAATACAGCACTGAACTTATCAACAGATAAAAAAACAACTCGTCATACATTTACAAACACAGCTCTGAACTTTCATTAGATTAAAACAACTAGTCAGACATTGGCTAGTTTATTCAAACAAGTCAAACATTTACAATCACAGCACTGAACTTGTCAATTTAGTTAAAACAACTCATCAGACATTTACTAACACAGGACTGAATTTGTGAATAGATTAAAACAACTTGTCAAACATTGGTTAGTTTATTAAAACAAGTCAGATATTTACAAACACAGCACTGAACTTGTCAATTTAGTCAAAACAACTTGTCAGATGTTTACAAGCACAGCACTGAACTTGTCAATTGAATTAAAACCACTTGTCAGATGTTTACAAACACATCACTGAACTTATGAATAGATTAAAACAACTAGTCAGACAATTGCTAGTTTATGAAAACAACACGTCAGACATTTACAAACACAGCACTGAACTTGTCAATTGATTAAACCAACTCATCAGACGTTTAGCCACAAAGCACTGAACTTGTCAATTTCATCAAAACAACTTGTCAAATGTTTACGAACACAGCACTAAACTTATCAAAAGATTAAACCAACTTGTCAGACATTAACTAATACAGCACTGAACTTATCAACAGACTAAAATAACGAGTCAGCCATTGGCTAGTTTATTAAAACAACAAGTCATACATTTACAAACACAGCAATGAACTTGTCAATTTCGTTAAAACAACGTGTCAGATGTTTACAAACACAGCACTGAACTTATGAATAGATTAAAACAATTTGTCAGACATTTCCGAACACAGCACTGAACTTCTCAACAGATTAAAACAACTCGTCAGACATTGGCGAAGTTTATTAAAACAAGTCAGACATTTACAAAAACAGCACTGAACTTGTCAATTTCGTTCAAACAACTTGTCAGATGTTTACAAACACAGCACTGAACTTGGTAATTTAGTTCAAACAACTTGTCAGATGTTTACAAACACAGCACTGAACTTATGAATAGATTAAAACAACTCGTCAGACATTTACTAACACAGCACTGAACTTATCAATAGATTAAAACAACTAGTCAGACATTTACGAACACAGCACTGAACTTGTCAATATATTAAAACAACTAGTCAGACATTGGCGAGTTTATTAAAACAAGTCAGACATTTACGAACACAGCACTGAACTTGTCAATTTAGTTAAAACAACTTGTCAGATGTTTACAAATACAGCACTGAACTTATGAATAGGTTAAAACAACTTGTCAGATGTTTACAAACACAGCACTGAACCTATGAATTGATTAAAACAACAAGTCAGACATTTACAAACACAGCACTGAACTTGTCAATTTAGTTAAAACAACGTGTCAGATGTTTACAAACACAGTACTGAACTTATGAATAGATTAAAACAACTCGTCAGACATTTACTAACACAGCATTGAACTTGTCAATTTAGTTAAAACAACTTGTCAGATGTTTACAAACACAGCACTGAACTTATGAATTGGTTAAAACAACTCGTCAGACATTTATAAATACAACACTGAACTTGTCAATAGATTAAAACAACTCGTCAGACATTGGCTAATTTACTAAAACAAGTCAGACATTTACAAACACAGCACTGAACTTGTCAATTTAGTTAAAACAACTGGTCAGATGTTTTGCAAACACAGCACTGAACTTGTCAATTTAGTGAAAACAACTTGTCAGATGTTTACAAACACAGCACTGAACTTGTCAATTGATTAAAACAACTTGTCAGATGTTTACAAACACAGCACTGAACTTATCAAAAGATTAAACCAACTTGTCAGACATTCACTAATAAAGCACTGAACTTGTCAATAGATTAAAACAACGAGTCAGACATGAACGAATACAGCACTGCACTTATCAACAGATTAAAACAACTAGTCAGACATTGGCTAGTTTATTAAAACAGCAAGTAATAAATTTAGAAACACAGCAATGAACTTGTCAATTCAGTTAAAACAATGTGTCAGATGTTTACAAACACAGCACTGAAATTATTAATAGATTAAAACAACTCGTCAGACATTTACAAGCACAGCACTGAACTTGTCAATAGATTAAAACAACTAGTCAGACATTGGCTGGTTTATTAAAACAACTTGTCAGACATTTACAAACACAGCACTGAACTTGTCAATTGATTAAAACAACTCATCAGATATTTACCCACACAGCATTGAACTTGTCAATTTCATTAAAACAACTTGTCAGATGTTTACAAACACAGCACTGAACTTTTCAATTTAGTTTAAACAACTTGTCAGATGTTTACAAACACAGCACTGAACTTATGAATAGGTTAAAACAACTCGTCAGACATTTTCGAATACAGCACTGAACTTGTCAATAGATTAAAACAACTCGTCAGACATTGTCTAGTTTATTAAAACAACTTGTCAGACATTTACAAACACAGCACTGAACTTGTCAATTGATTAAAACAACTCATCAGATATTTACCCACACAGCATTGAACTTGTCAATTTCATTAAAACAACTTGTCAGATGTTTACAAACACAGCACTGAACTTTTCAAAAGATTAAACCAACTTGTCAGACATTCACTACTACAGCACTGAACTTGTCAATAGATTAAAACGACGACTCAGACATTTACTAATACAGCACTTATCTCATCAACAGATCAAAACAACCAGTCAGACATTGGCTAGTTTATTGAAACAACAAGGCAGATATTTGAAACACACCACTGAACTTGTCAATTGATTAAAACTCAGACATTTACCCACACAGCACTGAACTTGTCAATTTCATTAAAACAACTTGTCAGATGTTTACAAACACAGCACTGAACTTTTCAGAAGATTAAACCAACTTGTCAGACATTCACTAATACAGCACTGAACTTGTCAATAGATTAAAACGACGACTCAGACATTTACTAATACAGCACTTATCTCATCAACAGATCAAAACAACCAGTCAGACATTGGCTAGTTTATTAAAACAACAAGGCAGATATTTGAAACACACCACTGAACTTGTCAATTGATTAAAACAACTCATCAGACATTTACCCACACAGCACTGAACTTGTCAATTTAGTTAAAACAACTAGTCAGATGTTTACGAACACAGCACTGAATTTGTTAATGGATTAAAACAACCAGTCAGACGTTCACTTATGTAGCACTGAACTTGTCAATAGATTAAAAGAGCTCATCACACATCTGCCAAGACAGGGAGCGACAGCCAGTTTTATTTGAGATCATAAAATGACACCAAATATAATTAGTGAAATGTAATAAGAATAGTAAAAATATTATGAATGAGATATTTCTATTTATACATTTTATATCAAGAAAAAGAGCAATCCGAGATTGCAGACCTTCACCAGGACTTCTTTTGAGTCTTGTTTTCTTATCGGTTTTCGGGTAAATCCAATATGGCTGCCAAACCATGTGACCTATGATGTCATATGTGTGAATATTTTGTTCCTCATGGACAGCCGGTCAGACCTGTAACGTTTCGCCTTGACTTGTTCAGCCAAGAAGATTTTTGAAGCTTTTTGTTTTTTTTAAACAATATGGCTGCTGAATCACGTGACTGATGACGCTAAATCTCTGAAAATATAGGCACAGATCTGGTGGATGCCATAAATCAGCAGTTCCTTTGGGGGACAGGGTGTGATGTCAAGCAGTGACTGCATTAAATAATTTACCTCAACGAAGCTGGTTCAATTTTGGCACATTTCTAAATCTTTTCTTCAACAAACATAATTCTCCAAACTGTGAAAAAGATAAGTTTAATATTTTGGAAATTTCACATTTTCTTGTGTATGTGTGGAGAAGTAGGGAACAGAGCCTTGCTTGATTGAAGTAAATCGGTATATCAGATTAGTTATACGACTCGTGAGAGGAGATCGTGGGAAATTGTTTTATATAATGCAGAAAATCGCTCCAAGCTCCTCATTTGAAAACTATTCGCACTTACAAAAGTGATGTATGCAGCCATTCATGGCTTTGATGAACAGGCATTCGATAATATGAGTGAGGAAAGTGAAAAACAATTTTATTGTGAAGAAATCATTGTGGCCTCTTATAAGTTAAGGCATGGTTGAGGAAGCGAAAAACATGGCGGCTTCAGACCCCAACATGGTGACCCAGGAGAGGCCTTAAGACCCCACAGAGCAAGATGGCCGAGGATGCACCCAATAAAGGATATAATTAAATAATGCCGTTAATTATCTTCAAAAGGGGTGTTTTAATTAACTCAAACACCCAATTTTCACTCTTGAACTCTCTTGGAATTTTCAAAGCAATGCAAAGTTTCAGGTTGCAAGGTTTTGTGGTTTGGGAGTTACAAAGGAGACACACACACACACACACACACACACACACACACACACACACACACACACACACACACACACACACACACACACACACACACACACATACACGCACTTCCATTTGTTACTATAAAAGATTATCACATCATCGAATGTGTGATAATACATTAAATGCATGAGGAAGTAAAGTCTGATTAGTGATGTCGCATTTACGGGTTGACTGACTACCTGGAGGCAACTAAGGTTGTGGATCTGTTTACGGTAATTCAGGATGTGGATCCACGACCGAAGTTGTGGATCTGCTGTTTGGTGAGGTTCTGGGCTGAATGGGTCGAAATCTTGAGGAGGAAAGGTGCCCAGCTGATGGTCATCTGATCGGGAAATCATTCAGTTGCTTACAGGTGAAGGTTTTAAATTTCAGAAAGGGAACGATGTTTTGAGGTTTATAATTTAAATCAAGTTGAATGTGGGATGTTATGAAATTCACATAATTTGCAGCAATCCATGAAATTATATGAAATTCTAGGAACTCTTTCGGGAGCAGATCTCTTTGGAGAATCCTTGGCTATCGCTGGTCAGACTTTGTGTCCAATGAGCGGTTGCTGAGAGAGACTCAAATGAGATTTGTTACTTGAATAGTCTGTGAGCGTCAGCTTCGACTGTATGGACATGTGGCTCGTTTTCCTGACGCTGATCCTGCTCACCAAATTGGAGAAGTGAGTTTGTCATGAGTAGAGAAGGGCAACGGGGCGACCGCATTCCTCGTGGTTGCAGCAGGTTGATCGGCACATCCAGATGGAGGCCCCTGGAGTACCAGTGGAAAGTGGATGCAGCGACGCGCTGCTCTGGCACATGCTGCCATACCTAACCAAACCTCAGAATCGGTTGTGTGTGTGTGTGTGTGTGTGTGTGTGTGTGTGTGTGTGTGTGTGTGTGTGTGTGTGTGTGTGTGTGTGTGTGTGTGTGTGTGTGTGTGTGTGTGTGTGTGTGTGTGTGTGAGATATGGAATTGTTAGGAATAGAAAATTTAAAAAACAAGATGTGTGTGGTTATTTATTTTTGTGTTTTTTCTTTTTGCAGCAACACTCAAGATTTCTCTGGATGGTTTCCATAGAAATAGAAATTCTATATTTTCTGCCTGCTGCCTGGACCTTCATCTCAGTCGTTTTCACATGGTTTTGTCCATTTCCTCCTCAAAAAGAACCAACCCTCCTTGAGTGGGTGTTCAGTTTCTTTTGGATTCCACTGAAAGAGGTAAGGAACACATTCAGCAGATTCCATTTGATGAATTTTGTCATAAAGCAAAAATACATGTGCACATGAACATATGTAGTTATACGTCCATGATGTAGTTATAAAGAGAAACGTATTCGGCTTAAACTCCCTTTGAAGTGCATTGCGGTGGCAGGACATGGTGTTGTCGTGGAAGTTTTGGCCACCTCAGGACAGAAAACCCTTTAATTCAGTTTAAGATGTTTATTCAGCAACAAATAGAAGACACACTCGTGCACAAGAGGAATAGCCCAGGAGCATTAAGTGAAGAACACCTTGAAACATGGAAAAAAAATGCAGAAAGCTGATTTTTTCAGGGATGGTTCTCTGATATCTCCTGAGTAAAGGTGCATAAAATCCCGAAAAATCCCGTTTGTGCTAAACGCGTGGGAACGCGAAATCCAAGATGGCCGCCGTTTCACTAATTCCGTCAACCGGAAATCAGCTAATATCACATATGGTCATGTAATACATGATAATAAGGGTTTTAAGGTATGAGGAATTCATTAGTGATGTCCTTTTTTAATTGTAAAGTCATTGTAACCCTCTAAATTGAAATTTTGGTCAATTTATTACAAAAAAAGGCATCGACAATGATCCGTCAGTCATCTTCAACATCGACTAGTCCATCATGACACCAATAGTACTGTAATATATTCTTTTCAATGTTTCTGATGCATTATATAATTACACATTATACTATATTTCCATTCGAACCCACACCAACTGTTCTCATGGTTACTCACAAGCATGAGAATTACATGAGAACTCATGAAAATCTTCTGTGAAATGAGAATTTGATGAGGTCACATGTGAAATGAAAATAGTGTTGGAATTATCATGACTTCTCCCATTATAATCTTATTCAAACACAATTATACTATTTTAAAAGGAAAATGGAAGGATGCACATACAAACATATGTACATTGATGATAACTTTGCCAGAGAATATGAAAAAGTTAAAAATGAAATTGATAGTGCTTTCTTATCGTATCAAATGAATCCATTTAACTTTATTCATTGTCACTGTTGTGGTGTAGCCTGCGGGCCTGCGGGGGCAGGGCAGGATGTGGAGGAGTGGTCGGCGTGATCACGTGTCTGCCAGGGATATAGGAGTGCGCGCCGCCTGAGGCGTGCTAGTGGTTGCTGTAGTCGCTGTGGCTTGTAGAGTGCCCCGAGTACGTAATAAAGGGGGAGTTACGGGCAACGTACGCTCACGCTCCCGCTCGTGCAACAAGGCCGTGGTTGAACTGTTCCTCCACTCGTGTCTGCCTTCGAAGCGCCGCTACCACGACACCACAACTGTTGTGACCATCAAGTGGACATGCATTAGTGCAGTTCTGCCCAATGCATGTCGAGCACATGGCTGAACAGTCTAGATCAGCTTTGCGGCATGAACACTGTTTCCGCAACCGGTTTTACACCCACATGACACCATGCATAATACAGAATCAGATGCAGGTGGTCTGTCTGTGTAGAATGGGATGAGCATGTCATCATTGCATTCCAAACCCCAGTCAATTGCCTGTAAGGAGTTGCCCAACTATTCCTGCACAGCATAGTAGGCCCGATAAGCATGATATCTCATAGCTGCAGATGTGGGAGGTAAGCTCTCAAGGTGAAATGATGCAGAAGATGAGGATTTCTTCTTTCGAGTCTTTTTCATCATTTGCAGGTATGATAAAAATCGGCAGTTGTCAAGGGACGCACACGTCTCGTTCGCATGATTTAACTTTAAGACAAACATTTCCCCAGCCCTGGCAATTTGTTCATGAGTAACGTCATTTGCCTTGAAAATATCAAGGAATTTGCAGTCCTTATTCTGTAACACATTTAAGGCTGTCTTTTTACCCACTTTGTGCATTGCAGAAACAGTATCACAACCTGTGATAGCATGGGAGACAAGCAGATGGTCCCTAACACTCACATGCAAAGCCTCTCTGATACAGTCTGTGCTATAAATGGCATTATTTGCATATTGCATGAACAAGTTTGGACAAGATCTGTCGATCAGCATAACCAATAAGTCTGTATCTTTTCCCACCAGAATAACTGGACAATCACATCCCTCGGCAAGCTCGATAGCTGAGTTACAAATGAGGAAATCTGCATCTGCTTGGCTTTGTCGGCATGTTATACCATTACGGGTTAAAGAAGCCATCAGAGCAGAGATAAATCTAGCTTTGTTCTTGTGGTTGCCAAGAAAAGAAGGCTGGCTACAAGCCACCGACATTTGACTAACCCTAACCCTAACCCTAACCCTAACAGCATGGCTAATACATCAAAGGAAATTAACTGAATAAAGAGAGGCCTCTTGGAGAAACAACAGATGGTACTTTGTAAGGTTAAATTCACAAACACAAGATGAAAAACGGTCTGTCATTGGAGCTTGCTTATATCCCCGGTGACGAAAGAGTGTGTGATTCCTTGCTGGCCATCTGTCAAGAGACAAGGAATTACAAGGTTTTCACGACTTCAGAAGAATCTGTGTATTTAACTCCCAACTCGCTTTCCCAGCATATATTTATTAAATTCTTTCTCAAAGCACTAACGAAGGTTAATTGTCATTTTACCTCATTAGAAATTCAATTAACAATTCAGTTTCCCACAGTGTCAATCATGAAGCATTCCATCCCATAAAGAGAATTATGTGAAGCAGGATGCCTGGATGTAATCATGTTCATGAATAAGATCCTATGGGCTTCCAATAAGATCCCATGGATTCAAAAGTGTAGCTTCTTTTACTTATCCTCCGGTGAAGTAAACTGGCAGAAGAGTAAATGAGATATAGATATAAAATGCAAGATAAGTAGGAAATGTGATGCAAGTTTATGCCATTGGAGGAGCAAGAGGGGTAAATCAGAGGTAAATATCCGGCACGGCAGCTGTTTTAATATGTAGAGATGTGGATAGAACAGTCGTGTGAATAGCAAAATCACCTCTTTCATTGTCCAACTCGAACGTGTGTCTGTGTTTGTTTGTTTTGTTTTTTCTGTGTTGCAGAAATGCACTTTATCCCTGAAATGTTGCTATGCAAGAACATTATTGGAGTCATCATCTTCCTGGATTGACTCAACCTGGAGCTTCATCCAAATATGGTGTTTGTCTCTCTTGAAGAAAGCGGCCCTCAACATTAACTGGGTATGGAGTTTCTGTTAGACTTTCCATTGAGTTTAAAAACACTGATATTATGATTTTGTTTTGTTAACGGGATGATGAATGGAAAGGTTTTTTTATAACAAGCAGGAAATCTAAAGTATCCCAATAATTGGTTTCAGCAATGATGATCAAGGCCTCCACTCGGCTTTACAAGGACTTGGGCGGAGGGGGGGGGTGTTAAATTTTTTGGGAATGTGTCAGAGAGGGGGGAAGCATGAGATTGAAGAGAATGAGTGAGTTGGCTCCAAAGGTGGGCAGAAAGAGGAACAAATGAGTGGAAGTGAGCAGTAGTCTGGATTTAAGTGGTTCACCCTGAAGGTCTTGATGGTTGACTGTATGAGACCTGCAGAAACCTGGGGGGAGGAGGGCAAATCACAGAAAGAGTGGAGGGGTGCATGACCAGAAAGGAGGCAGAAGAAGACAGAGACCACCAACCTGTGGGCAATGGCAAAGTGATAGACCCACAGAATGAGCTTCATCATAAGAGATTCCAATGATCTTGAAGGCCTTGGTTTCCACGGCATCAAGCTGAGCAAGATGTAAGCCAGGGGATACAGCCCAGAGAGGAGAGCAGTGCTCCATCAAGCTGTGGATGATGGCCATGTAAGTGGATAGTGTGAAGACTCTGTTCTCCGGCCCAGCATGAAGAGATTCAGTTGAAGAGGATTCATCAAAATGCAGTTTTATTGAAGTGCCACATGCCAGTGGAGGTGATGTTTGCAGCTCAACCAGCACAGTCGAGAGTGACCCAAACCACACTGAGTTTTACACTCAAAAACTCTCCCTTATATATATTCTATCTCTAATTCCAATCTATCTCTGGTTATACTCTAACCCTGGTTGGTGTGACAAGAGCCCCAAAGGTGGACTCAAATGTGAGTTATAGAGTTTTCCCTTCCCTCCCACAAGGGAGGGTGGAACAGTCAAACAGCTTATCTTAGGGCCCAGCAATTCTCTTAGATTGTCCCTCTCCCTGTCCAGGCTTCTTATCACTGTGGGATGTTTGAAGGACAAACAAAACCCCTTTTAAGTTCACAGAAATGGTAAGAGTAAGGACATGTCTTGCTTTGGTTTCACCTCATTTGAAATTCAATGAACAATTCAGTTTCCCACAGTGTCAATCATGAAGCATTCCATCCCATAAAGAGAATTATGTGAAGCAGGATGCCTGGATGTAATCATATTCATGAATAAGATCCCATGGGCTCCCATTAAGATCCCAATATGATCCCATGGATTCAAAAGTGTAGGCTCCTTTACTTATCCTCCGGTGAAGTAAACTGGCAGAAGAGTAAATGAGATGTAGATATTAAATGCAAGATAAGTAGGAAATGTGATGCAAGTTTACGCCATTGGAGGAGCAAGAGGGGTAAATCGGAGGTAAATATCCGGCACATCAGCTGTTTTAATATGTGGAGATGTGGATATAACAGTCGTGTGAAGAGCTAAATCAGCTCTTCCATTGTCTTAATCGAACGTGTGTCTGTGTTTGTTTTGTTTTTTTCTGTGTTGCAGAGATGCGCTTTATCCCTGAAATGTTGCTTTGCAGTAACATTTTTGGAGTCCACATTGTACTGGATTTTCTCAACTTGGAGGTTCATCAAAATATGTTGTTTATGTCTCTTGAAGAATGTCATCAACATTACCTGGGCATGGAGTTTCTTTTGGACTTTCCATTGAGTTTAAAACACTGATATTATTTTCTTTTGTTAGCGGGATGATGAATGGAAAGGTTTTTTATAATAAGCAGGAAATCCAAAGTATCCCAATAATTGGTTTCAGCAATGATGACCAAGGCCTCCACTTTGAATGACTCAATGTCCTCATGAGGATTGTTAAGAAAGTATCTCGGTGGGGGGTGGGGTAGAGTGGGTGGGGGAGAGAGTGGTTGCCACATGATCCTTTCGGAGAGAGAATGTGACATTTCTCAGGATTGAAAGACGTATTCCAAGACTTTCACAAGTTTGTGATTTTTTTTTTCTTCCAAGTTCTGAAGAGAGAAGAGGCTGTAGCCTCTGTCTGAATGATGAGAGATGTCACAACACAGGGTGGAGCCTTCATCAAATAGATAGAGGATTTACCAGGGAGTCAGAGAGATCATTTATGAATATCAGGAATAGGACTTGGCCACGAATAGGACTGCCATAGGCAGAGAGTTATGATAATAATGCGGGATGCCAGACTGCATCAAAAGTGCAAGATATATCCAGAGACAGCCCTTATCTCATGTCTGACATTGAGGGCCTCCATCCATCCTCCATCCATTGTTGGGAGGTGAGAGAGAGGGGGCGTCATAATTCAAGAGAGGGGGAGAGAGGAGGGGGGTGAGACTGGGGGCGAGAGAAAGGGGCGAGAGAGGAGGGGAGAGAGAGGAGGGGAGAGAGAGGAGGGGAGAGAGAGGAGGGTGAGACTAGGGGGGCGACAGGGAGGCAAGAGAGAGGAGGCGTCACAATTCTACTTCTTCTTCGTTTGATATGATGTAACAATTGACGCTGGGGACCTGAGAATGTTTCCCAGGTGTTTCCCAAGTTATGGCCATTTATGATACGGTTGGTCTGATCGCATTGAAACAATGCCCCAATCCAGTCGTCGTTTACGAGAGCAAAGGAACAAAGTGAATGGGGTTGACTTACAGCTAAACACAGACAAGGGTACCCAACAGATCATTCGGTAGGGTGGGGGGAGGGGGTGGGGGGAAGAATCGTCTCACTCACCAGAGTAGTTGTCCGTGAAGTGAAAACGTCCTGAAATGTGTGCGTGCGTGTCACGTCCGTCGCCAGCACCCAGCCTTGCACCTTCTCGCGAATAGCCTTGAATTCCATTCGATGTTTGGGAGGGCACCGAGATAGTCCGTCGCGGGTTTAGACCCTGGTGCTGTGACACGGGCAGTTCCTCACACTTCACGAGACTGGTGACGTCCATTGACCCACATGGTCCGTTGGTGACCGACCCATGCCTCACACGTTGTCAGTACTGCTCACCCCCATACGTGCACCACACGCTCGCTTGCTCAAGCGCTGGGAAGGACGAATTGTCTCGTTGGCGCTGGTCGGACACCCACACGCCGCTTGCTCACTTGCAGGCTTGCATGCTTCCTCCTCCTTTTCCTCTCTGGCTTTCTTTCTCGTTCTTTTCTCTCTCTCCTCTTACTTCTCTCCCCTCAGAACGGACCTCCAATTCGTGTTACATCTGTGGGCCATCTCGGCGGGCACAGTCCGCCCCAAGCTCACCCCGCCCCATTCCCGCATGGTACCATGACGACCCGAGTGCTCCAAATAAGGCAGGCGGTGGAGCTCGCGAAAGAACGTTGCTGAGGAAAATAAGGGCGCGCGTCAGAGCTCGTGAAAGAAATGTATGTAAACGTGTCTGTCGTAAAGAAAAAGCTTCCCATGAGAGAGGGGATCGATTCTTTACCCTTCTCAATGCAGCACATTTAAAATCCCATGAGACATGGGGATGGGGCTAATCTGAACATGCATTGAGGAAATAACTGTCTGAGGACCTGGATGTGTGGATGCATCAATCAGACCGGATTCAGAAATCCATAACAATACATATATATATATATATATATATATATATATATATATATATATATATATATATATATATATATATATATATATATATATATATAACATACACACATATATGAAAGGCCTAGTGTTGGCTTAAGATTCTTGGGTCTTGAGGTCAAGCCCCTGTCGGCTGTTGAATTACCACCAAGTCGGGTTGACTCAGCCTGTCATCCTTCCAAGGTCGGCAATATGAGTACCAGCTTGCTGGTAACAGAGGAATTGCATCAGCGGCACAGCTGCACCCCCAGAAAATGATGCAGCCAAGCAGCCACAGGCTGCATACGAATGAATGAATGAATAAATAAATAAATAAATAAATACATGACCACTGCATGGGGTATGATGTTCTGTGAACCTTCTAATTTCGATTTGAACTGTGACACTGTTATGTGAATTGTTCTTCTTTTCTTTAATCATAGTTTCATTTAAATGCTTGAGGCTTTGTGGTCTGCCATTGTTTCTTATTCCTGTTTTGCTTTCATTCCAAACAGATGATTTTCCATCCAGATATGTTCGACGTGATTGTTCTACTCCTCAAATGCCTTCAACTAAGCTTTTACATGCTTGTGCACCTGACCTTATGGATAGGGATGCACGCGTTGATGATTATTGTGAGGATGTGGTTTTTTCCTTGAAAAAAGCTTCAAGTGGAAGGTATTTTTATGGATTTGTCTTGATGACTTTAATACCCTTTCCCTCTGGGAGCGATTTTTATGGTGTCGATGAATCTACATCAGATCTCCTCTCGTTCCACCTTCGATACCCCTTTCCTCTGGTAGTGGACAGTGGTTAGACTCCCGACACTAAGCCATGGCAAGTCATCTCCCCAATATCGTGTGTGGGTAGGGATTTTGTTCGGGGAGGGGGGTGGGGAGGGGCTTGGTTACTTGATGTCTATGACTTGACCCCAAATAGCACATACGCAAAATTTGAGGAAAATCGTCCAAGCACTTTTCGATCCTGTAAGGTTCAGACATACATATACATTATATATGAACATGCTGGAAGATTATAGTTCAGGATTCATATTCTGAAAAGGGTCGCAAACCGAGTGGTTATGAAGCACACACACACACACACACACACACACACACACACACACACACACACACACACACACACACACACACACACACACACACACACACACACACACACACACACACACACACACACACACACCACTTGGGGAGAGGGTTTGGTCCATATTCTTGGTTGCTTGCTGTGGTTAACCTGGATGCTTCAAGACCAGGGAGGGCTTTGTTGGGCACAGCATGGATAAGGAGACAGATTGGTCCATAAGTCATGGTTCCTTGCTGGGGTGAAGATGTATGTATGCTTCAGGACTGAGGAAGGCTCCGCTCAGCCTTAGGGACTCGTGAGTGAAGATGACGACTGGTGGTGGCGGTGCATACACACGCACACACACATACAAGAATCGTGATTTACACATATACATGCACGATTGTGATTTATACACCTCTCTAAGAAATAAAATTCTCTCTGCATGTTCACGGTTTTTTCAAACACTGCTGAGCTGACAAGTACAAAATTTGGTACACAGGCCAAGTCTGACCCGGAGATTGTTCGACAGCTATTTTCATTCCCTACTTCAGTCTTTTCGACGCAAGAACTGTATGACCATTTATGACCTCGAAGACCCTTTAATACCTCAACGACCCTTGAGGACCTGTAAGACCCCTAAACCCCAAAGACAATGAAACCCTTTAAGACCCTTTTTACTCTTCATACCCCTTATACCCTTCAGACAGATTAGACAGCTTGGACCTTGGGCATTTGGAGCTTTAGACCACTTGGACCTTTTTACAGCCCGTTTACATGCTTGAAAATTTCGATTCCTTTGAAACCTCTTTGACGCTAACTACAATCAGAACATACCCTTTTGACTATCTCGAATATTTTAAGCAGACACTGCACAAACATCTGTCGTCTTCTGAAAAAAGACAGACTGTACATTTTTCAGCGAGTTGTTCACAAACTCAACCACCCAAACATGGGTGGGTCGAGTTTTTAAAAACACGAGCAGAGTACCTGAGGGAGTGGAAGGGGAGTAGGGTGGGAGGGAATAGGAGGAGAAGGGAGGGGAAGGGGTTGGGTGGGAGGGAATAGGAGGGTAGGAAGGGAAAGGGGTTGGGTGGGAGTCCAGAGGGAGGGGTGTGGATTGGAAGGAGGCAGGGGAAGGCGTGGGGTGGGTGTCTGGAGAAAGGGGATGTGGTGGGGGGGGGAGAGGAGGAGGCGGTGAGGTGTGAGTCGGTCGGGAGGAGCTGGGGTGGGATTAGGGAGGGGAATGGATGGGCGGAGGGATCAAACATTGCCCAGCCACACTGGGTATCTTTGCCAGTTGCACATGTTATACCTGACATATTGCACTTGTTATGTAAACACATGGTATGTGTGACATTATACAGGTTATACACACATGTTATATGTGACAGATTGCACTTGTTATATACACTTATGCATCACATTGCACATGTTGTGTTCACACATATTATATATTCTTGTTCTTTCGGCTGCTCCCGTTAGGGGTCGCCACAGCGGATCATCCGTATGATCTGCATTGTGATTTGGCACATGTTTTACGCCGGATGCCCTTCCTGACGCAACCCTGGTCGCCTCTTACGACACAGGGATATGGTACACCTATTTTAACCGGGGCATACACCGGGCCCAGTACACTGGTACTCACTTCGCCGACCTCGGAAGGATGACAGGCTGAGTCAACCTCCTGATGCAACATATTATATGCAACATATACCCGCAAATGGATATAACAACCAACGACACACATGAAGGTTGAAACTTCGAGACCTGGGAAGTGCTCACCGTTCCACCTTCTGGAACCTACATAAGGAAATAACAACAAACAACAAACACACAGAGAATTGCTGAATTTGACGATGATTTAATTTTCAACTCGATGTGTTTGAATTTCCCATCTGAGCACAATCTTGGCCAGCTGAGGAGTGGGATGTAAAATTATTTATTGAGTGATGGTGACCACTCGTGCTTATAATGGGTGGAGTCAAATTTGGTTTGCTACATCCCAGTGGTGAATCAACATTTTATCACCAGTTACCAGGTCAGCAATGAAGTTGGCAAGGCATGTGTTGAACAATTCATGAAACACATGACGTGATGGCAGTCGTTGCTGTCAATCATGAGTCCTCAGGTTCGAGGACCATTTTGCCGATACCATGTACAAGCCTGAGCGTTTGTGGATAAAGATGAAAACGCTACCTTGAGAATTTCCAACCTCTGTGGGAATTTTTGTGACTTTCACATGGAGGTCCTTCTTGATGAATGCCTCGACCCCGGAAACAGTTTGTGGGTCATCACATCTGCTGGTTATCCTGACCTCGGGTCATCTTTAAGCGACTCAATTTTCCTCATACGCTGCCTACTGTAGACTCAGTCACCCATAGGGATTCCGTAGAATATGAAGGCGCAACCACGCCAAACACGGTCACCACAAATAATTGGATTTATTGGAAGTGGACACGAAGCCTCAATGCTTGATTTTAGTCGCATGTAAATTTTACCAGTCTTCTTAAATATATTTAAGATTGAAATAGCAACAAAAAAGGGGGAACAACATGCAATGCCAGGTTAATGAACTGAATATTTGATAACATCCCAAGGAGAAGAGTAGAGAAACTAAGATATCAGAATGTAAAGGAACATTTCTGTCGGGAACTTCTGGAAATGAATCTTTGAAACCCTATAGTAGGAGAGGATGTAAAGAGTTGTTGGAACTCTTTAAAAGATGGACTGCTGCGAGCTACTGAAAAGACATGTGGCTGATCGAAGGGCCCAGCACGACATGAGGCTACATGGTGATGTTATAATGAGGTGGATATGATGAGTCAAGAAAAAAGAAAATTGTTTAGGATTTGGAAAAAGGGAGGTGGTAAGGAGGAATACTTGGTGGCTAAACATAGGGTAAGAAGGGTAATTTACAAGGCATGAGTACACGATTCACTTTCAGATGTGATAAATAATGCAGACAGTGGAGGAGAGATATTTCGGACAGCAGAGCAAATGATCGTTCAAAATAAGGATCTCATAGGAGAAGAATGTGTGAAGGATGAAATGGGAAATATACTGTTTGACCATTTGGAGATTAGAAATGCTTGAAGGAGTTCCGATGAGCACCTGCTAAATGAGGCGTTCCCTTGGAACAGAGATATTCTGGAGGCGTTGGAGCCGTTGCAGGGCCCATCACCTGAGATGAGAATGAATGGGTGAAGAAAGCCATCGATGAAATGAAGAATGGTAAAGCGGCGAGGAGCACTGGTATTGTTGCAGAGATGCTGAAGGCATCTGGTGATATTGGAGTGAATGTAATCACTAAATTGATAAATGTAATTATAAGGGAAACATGTATCTCAGATATCTGGGAGAACAGTGTAATGGTGAATATTAATAAAGGGAAGGGGGAAGCCTTTGTTTAGAGCAACTATTGGAGTCTGAAGTTGTTGGACCATGGAATGAAAGTGGTCGAGAGAGTCATGGATAAATTAATAAGAGAGAGTGTTAATTTACATGAAATTAAATTTGGTTTCATGCCAGGAAGCATGACCCCAATTTGTGGATCGTTTTTATCTTTGCCTGTGGTTTTCGGGGTCGAGGTGTGGGGGAAATTCTCCATGTAAATCTGTATCATGTGGTGCTGTTCCAGGTGGGGAGGGAGGGTATTACAAGACTTCACCCCTTTTTACACAACAGTGTTCCTGTCCCCACGTTTTCCAGTTCAATGATGTGTTTTGAATTATCAGCAGAAGGTATGTTTTTGTTTCATGCATGTAATCTGGTTATTTTATTATTGTTATTAGTATCATTATTATTATTATTATTATTATTACCTCTGCGACTGAAGGTGGAAGGGGGTTATGTTTACACTCCTGTTTGTTTGTTTGTATGCCGGATAGCTCAAAAGGTTGTGGATGAATTTGGATGAAACTTGATATTGCGTGTGTGACGAGGACAATCTTATTAGATTTTGGTGAAGATCCGAATCTGGCAACTGGAATTGTTAAAGTGATTCTTCACCATTGAGAGAAAGGGTTAAATGATAAAGCACAATATCTCAAAAAATTATTGGCCCCAATATGTTCTACTGGAGCAGGAATTGCGTGGTGGAGGGACGCGCTCCACGGAGTGCCCTTCTAGTTTCCGGGAGCAATTGAGGCAGCTGTCAGTTGCCTATACACTGCCCAAATAAAGGTATGTGTCAGAAGAGCACGTTGTAACCTTGGAACAAGATCACCTGGAGGGTGGTTACTCTCCGATGATATTAAGTCAGAAAGATAATAACAATGCCCTCCTGGCGGCTTCTCTCAGGAGCGGATGCTTCTAGTGGTTAAAATTAATTGATGATAAAAACTGAAGAATAAAAAAAACGTTGTTTTGTTTTTTTGTTTTTCAGGAAAAAAAATTCTCAAAAAAAAAGCTTATTCTTCATCATAACTTCGTCTCTTCGTTGAGTTTGTTTGACTTGATCTGCCTCATGAAGAGATGTTTGTCATTCCTCCCGAGAAGGAAGTAACCTTGTTTGAAAAGCTGTCCAGAGTATTTTCACCTGTCCCCGGAAAGGTGAGGAAAACGTTTGGCAGATTGAATGAGATGGATTTTGTTTTAGAATTTTTTAAATTGAATCAAATGAGACTTTAAGTGGATTTATTTGTTAACAATGATCTGAAGCTCATCGAGGAGCTTGTACATGTAATCATAGGCAGGACAAAGACATGGGACATCGACACTTTTTATAAATTACAAGGAGATTAACAGATGTTGGACAAACACGGATGGTGTCTGGGATTTGAACCTGGGTTCACTGCATCGTGATCGGCCATTGGATCAGATGGAAACACAAACAGATCAACCCTGGATCCATGTAACATCGTTAAAATGTTGCCCATCGCTTATCATTTTCCTCTTTCAATATCATTACGATTTAGTTTTACACCAGGAGAGTGACTTCAGAATATTTGAGATTGTTGCGCATTGATTGCTTCCTCATAATTTCATTTACTAATTGATTGGTTCATAATTTATAAAAACATTCCCAACGTGAATAGCACATCATGTTAGCTTAACAAACCCGACGTGGATAACACATCATGTTAGCTTAACAAACCCGACGAGGATAACACATCATGTTAGCTAAATATTCCTGATGAGGATAACACATCATGTTAGCTTAACAAACCCGACGAGGATAACACATCATGTTAGCAAAACAAAACCGACGAGGATAACACATCATGTTAGCTAAAGTAACCCGACGAGGATAACACATCATGTTAGCAAAACAAAACCGACGAGGATAACACATCATGTTAGCTAAACTAACCCGACGAGGATAACACATCATGTTAGCTGAACAAACCCGACGAGGATAACACATATTTGTAAAAATATTCCCGACGAGGATAACACATCATGTGAGCTAAACAAACCCGACGAGGATAACACATCATGTTCGCTAAATATACCTGATGAGGATAACATATCATGTGAGCGAAACAAACCCGATGAGGATAACGCATCATGTTAGCTAAATATTCCCGATGAGGATAACACATCATGTAAGCCAAACAATCCCGAGGAGGATAACACATATTAGTAAAAATATTCCCGACGAGGATAACACATCATGTGAGCTCAACAATCCCAATGAGGATAACACATCATGTTCGCTAAACATTCCCGATGAGGATAACACATCATGTTGGCTAAACAATCCCAATGAGGATAACACATCATGTTCGCTAAACATTCCCGATGAGGATAACACATCATGTTGGCGAAACATTCCCGATGAGGATAACACATTATTGCAGTTCTCGGAACCGCGTGCATACAACAGATCGGTGTCCCAAGACAGTTATTCCATTATTATACGTGTAGTTCGTCCCCTTCCTTTTGTTTAGCGGAACAACAAGCGAGTGCGTGGCGATGATCTAACAGCTCGGGTTACTTAAATCATTTTCTCCTTCATTTCATCCCTACTCTTCTATTTTTTTGATTATTCCTGAGGTAAATCAGCCACGTGCGCCTTCGCTATAAGGTGGGGCCTCGTGGAGATGATGGCGTGCGGCGCCGAGGTGAGGGACGTGCTGCACAGAGATTCTCGTTCCCGGCGAGCCCTAAACCCGGCGTGTGCGGCGAGCCACGTGTGCTTGGCAGTGCGGGGTTGTCGACTCGAGCTTCCGATGGCTTGGGGAGAATTGCCGGTTGCATTAAAAAGGAATGCGAATAAATACCTCTTCAGAAAGAGGCTGCACAAATGGTGTTTTTCATGGCACGGGAAACACGGCCAGCACGACGCCCACGCTGCACGAAACGCTTACGGAGGCCGATAAAGCCGACTCCACGCCATGTTGGGCAGGATACGAGTGTGCGGGTCGAAGCGGCTTGTTCCTTTTCACCCTCAACATCTGACACATATTGGTGTTCGCCCCTCGCAGACACGTACGCCGCCCATGAAACGTGCATGGAGTTATCCATGGCGATGTACCTACGGTCCTTGCTGGCAGCAGCGGAATCTCCACAGATGGTGAATGTCTTCTCGTCTCCACTACCAGCGAAGCTGCGATCGAGCCGAGGAATGTACGATGTGGGCCACGTTGGTGCGCGCGAAGCGAGCACGTTGGTCGACGCTGGTCGAACGCCCGAGCCGGTATGCGGGACCCTCGACCGGTCGCGCGGGCACGGCCCGGGGGGTTTGCAGGATGATTCACGTGCCCATTTCGGTGTGGGAGATTCTTCTCATGTCGTGGGATCGGAGTGCAATATGTTCACTGTCTGGGATGGCCTTGCCGGAAACAAAGTGAGGCGATTTCCGGCCCTAGCTGGCGGGCCACGTGAGGGGTCGGGGCCAATGGGAGCGCCCGATTCAGGTGATGACGTTACGATTTGGGGTGGCCCCTCCCCCCGAGCTGCAAATCCTATAAAGGTCGGAGAAGTCCCCTCCGTATCTCTGTCTTGCCTTTTGAGTTTCTCTGCCTCTCTTGCCTCGCCTCGTCGACACGCCACGACCCACCTCCTGCTGCCCAGACTCCGCCTCCTCATCTCCACCCACACGAAGTTTCATGCTTTTAAGGGAAAGTGCACAATCGACATGTTTTTTGGAGCTAAGCTGCCACACCAAGGTGCTCTGGTTCAAAACTTAATTTTTCAAGATGACGTCGCCAGCCATCTTGGATTTGGGCCTCTGGCAAAAAATGCCGGGATTTTTGGGAGGGACATGGGGGATACATTTTTTATAAAAGATCAATAGAAGTCAAATCAATCATGAAACCTTGCTAGCCAAAGAATGGTCACGGAATTGAAGTTCTTGACCTAACTACTGTTACATTTGGAACATCATTCAGTGACTCAGCCGAATGACCAACATGTGATTGCTTCTAACAGGTGATTCATCTTCTGTGGAGTTTGCTGCAAGCCTGCTCAAACTGGGAAATGGAGCCATGGAATCGAAAACTCAAGATGGAACTATCTTGACGAACAACATTGGGAAAACAGTTGCAACACTTCAACAACTACAAGATGCAGGATTTCCAAATATTGCACGTAACTTCCATGACCACAAGTAGCTATGCTAAAGAGCCATCTTGGCACCAAAAAATTATGCAGCCAATTCCACAAACAGAGGCCTTCTTACACAGTTACCTAACACTATGCAAATGTACATGTCGGTTGACACTGTACCAGACACAAATGAAGCAGTCCACTACCGCACAGAATTTCTTAACTCCCTGGGAACACCAGGTGTACCTCCTCACAATCTGGAGCTCAAGATTGGTGCTCCCATTATACTTCTCAGGAATCTGGTCCCACCAACTCTGAAATGGAACACGTTTGGCTGTCAAGAAGCTTATGCCACATGTGATTGAAGCCACAATCATGAATGGCCATGTCGCAGGACAGGATGTCTGTATTCCACGCATTGCAATCATCCCATCTGATTTGCCATTTCAATTTAGAATGCTCCAGTTCCCTGTCCACCTCATTTTTACTATGAGTATCAACAAGATACAAGGACAATCACTCAGAGTTGTTCGCCTCACCCTGCAAAGCCCATGCTTTTCTCGTGGCCAACTATGTTGGTTGTTCCAGAGTTGGCAATGGCAAAAACCTTTTCATCTTGGCTCCACATGGAAAAAAACATGCAACATTGTCTTTCCTGAAGCTCTCCAAGGGTTAAAAAAAAAAAAAAACAACAATGTCAAACACTGATAAAATGTGATGTGAAATCCTCAGTGCTGAAAAATGAGAAACAAAGAAAGAAGAAAGAGAAGAAAGACAGAAAGAGGAAAAATAAGAAAGGCAGAAAAAGGAAAGAGAAGAAAGGAAAAAGAGGAAAGAGAAGATGGAGGAAGACAGAAGGAGGAGGAAGATAGAAGAAGGAGGAAGATAGAAGATGCAGGAAGACAGAAGAATGAGGAAGACAGAAGGAGGAGGAAGACAGAAGAAGGAGTAAGACAGAAGAAGCAGGAAGACAGAAGAAGGAGGAAGACAGAAGAAGGAGGAAGACAGAAGCAGGAGGAAGACAGAAGAAGCAGGAAGACAGAAGAAGGAGGAAGACAGAAGAAGCAGGAAGACAGAAGAAGGAGGAAGACAGAAGAAGGAGGAAGACAGAAGCAGGAGGAAGACAGAAGAAGCAGGAAGACAGAAGAAGGAGGAAGACAGAAGAAGGAGGAAGACAGAAGAAGGAGGAAGACAGAAGAAGGAGGAAGACAGAAGAAGGAGGAAGACAGAAGGAGGAGGAAGACGGAAGAACAATGAAAAGATGATAAAGAACAAAGGAAGAAGGAGAGGCAGATATAAGTACACAAAGATGATAAAAATCAGGGAATAACAAAAATCCAGAGCAACTGAAACTTCTCAACAACAAAAAGCAAGATTAGAAGCAAGCACAGCAACAATGACGGCATTCCACCCTCACGTACTTGCGATCTCCCAGTCAATGTGTTGTACTTCAGTCAGTTGTCTGTACTATCTGGTTCAGGAGGACACAATTCAGGCCGATGAAACCTTTGCTGCCCCTGTGTGAAGCGGGGCCATCGCCGTAAAATACAAAACACACAGGAAATGGCACTTTGTGTTGAGGCGCGGCGGTGATGGTCATGTTTAACCCTCGACCAGTCAAAGATCCCCGGGGGGTTAAACACAGCAAGGTAAGCCTGGGTCTTATTCGCTGTCTCCCACCTGTCTCTCTCTTTCTCTTTCCTCCCGCATGCTCCTCTCTGCCTCCCCTCCCTCCTTCACCCCTTCTTCCACCCTCTCTCTCCTTTAGTCCTTCTCTTACCCCGTTCTCTTCGTGAAACATTCCCGATGATGATAACACATCATGTGAGCTAAATATTCCCGATGATAACAGAACATGTTATCTAAACGTTCCTGATGATGATAACACATCTTGTTCGCAAAATGTTCCCAACGAGGATAACACATCATGTTAGCTCAACATTCTTGACTAGGAAAACACATCATGTTCGCTAAACATTCCTCATGAAAATACATCATGTTGGCGAAACATTCTTGACGAGGATAATACATCGTCATGTAAGCTAACTATTCATGACATTGAGAACAACATGTTCGCTATATGTTCCCAGTGAGGAAAACACATCATGTTAGTGAAACGTTCCCCATGAAAATGAGTAATTTCTCAGAGGAGCGCGTTGCCACAGTTCTGCATCGTGTCCAATTACAGCATTAAATCGAAAACTACATTAAAAGTTGATTGACTGATGGATGTGGAAGACAAGATGTTGTTTCAGATTGAGAAACCAGCGGGTTTGGGAGCCAATCCGGAGTTCAGGCAATATGGAGCATGAGATGGGGTAAATGGGTTTCGATGAAAACATAACACACTCGATACCAAAGTGCTCTGAGAGTGCATACTGTACGATATAAGGAGTAGGTAGTGTGCTGGAAAGTTGGTTGGACAAGGGTGAACAACTGGCACTGGCCCCCTGGGATTACAGCTATTTAATGTTTTATTTTGAACACTGAATTAGACAAATTGTACGGAATCTCATCCCTATTCCACATGCGAACACAGGAGTAAATTAATTTAATTAGCTTATCTAATAATCAGGTTATCTAACCTGATTATTTTTTTCCTTTGCATACCTTTCTGGCAGTCAACCAAAAATGAAAATCATTCTAAATGGGAAACTTAATATTTAGGGGAACCCAAATACATTTTCTTTTTTGTTCTGATGAAAAAAGATGAAAACGCTGGTCACATGATTACTTCAGCTCTGGAAGGTTTTAATTTCCGTTATATTAACGGTTTATCAGTCAGGGATTTTGTATTCATTGATACATCGGTTTATATAATACTCGAACCGAATTTTTTTTTTTTTTTTTTTTTTTTGTATACCTTGGTCGAGGCTCGTATGAGAGCTAACACACAACTCACAGCAAGGAGGCATGAGACAAGAGGGGCGGGAGTGGAAGGGACAAAACAGTGGGGAACAGACACATTAGGTGAACTGTGGAAGGGAGAGGGATGGGGATGGGACGGGGAACGTGGCGAAGAGAAGATGGACATTACAGGGACTTTCAGGAAGGAAAGCAGGAGAATTGAAGGAAGTGGGCTTGGGTGGATTATCGGGGGGTAGAAAGATCGAGGATTTGGATGGGGGAAGATAAGAGGTGGTGGTGAACAGCTGTTTTGAAAGCCTGGAGGGAAGAATGGGAAAGAATAGAGTGAGGAAGTTTATTCCAAAGGCGGGAAAAAAGAGGAATGAAAGAGTGAAGATGAGCAGTGATTCGTGATTTTGGTAGTTTTACCAGAAGGGGGTTGTTGGCGGACCTTGAGCGCCCTGTGGAAATGTGGTTGGGACAAATCGCAGAGAGAGCAGGGGGGGGGCAAGGCTGGAGAGGAGTCGGTAGAAGACAGAAAGACCACCGACCAACCTGCGGTGATTGAGTGAGAGGCCCAAAGACTCAGCTTCATTGCGGGAGATGCCAATGATCTTAAAAGCCCTGGTTTCGACAGCGTGAAGCCGAGAAAGGTGGGAGGCAGGAGCACCAGCCCAGAGGGGAGAGCAGTACTCCATCAGGCTACGGACAAAAGCTTTGTAAGTAGTCAGGAGCTCAAGAGGGCCGAGGAAGGACTTTGCACGACGGAGGATTCCCAGTCGGCGACTGGCTTTTGAGGCAAGGTTGGAAATGTGACTTTCCCAGGAAAGGTCATGGCAGATAGTGAGACCCAAAAGCTTGAAAGAAAAGACTTCTTCCAGAGGATTGTTGAGAAAGTGGATGGGGGTTTTCTAAACGGTCCTTTCGAAGAGACATAGTGAGAGTGTGAGATTTGTGTGGATTGAAAGACATGTTCCACGTGTTGGACCAGTTTGTGATTTTATCCAGATCTGCAGTGAGCGAAGAAGTTGCTGCTTGCCGGTCTGAGGGATGACAGATGGTACGGCAGAGGGTGGAGTCATCGGCAAAGAGAAATAGAGGATTTTCCAGAGAGTCCGAGAGATCATTGATGAAAACCAGAAAAAGAACAGGGCCCAGAACGCTACCTTGAGGAACTCCAGCCTGCACAGGAAGAGGGGATGAAAGAACTCCATTTAGGGCCACACGTTGACTGCGACAGAGAGGAAGTCTGCGAGCCATGAGTGGAGATGGCCTTGAATACCATGGGAAGAGAGTTTGGTGAGTAGGGCAGGGTGCCAGACTGTGTCAAAAGCACGTGATATGTCCAGGGATCGGCTCGGATTTCCTGTCTGGCATTGAGGACCTCCATCCATTGATGGGAGAGCAGTAGCAGCATATCCAGGGTAGAGTGACCTGGTCTGAAACCAAATTGATGATTGGAAATCAAGCCATTGGAGAAGAGGAAGGATTTCATGTCTGAAGCGATGATGGATTCCATAACCTTGCTGATGATTGGGAGAAGGCTGATTGGTCTGTAGTTACAGGGATCTGTTTTTGCACCTTTTTATGCAGGGCAGTGATGTTAGCAGATTTCCAAGCAGATGGCAGATGACCTTGGGAAAATGAGAGGGTGAATAGAACAGAGAGAGGGTGAGCAAGAGCAGAAGAGCAGGCTTTGAGGACACGTGGGCTGATGCCGTCTGGACCGGTTGCAGAATCTGACTCGAGGTTTGAAAGCAAGCTCTCCACCTTGTCAGGAGAAAAGGATACAGAGTCCAGGGACAGTTGGGTGCGACTGGGTAAAGTGGGTAGAGATAGTGATGGGTTTGGGACACAAGATTTAGCTGCAAACACCGAGTTTAGACATTCAGCTTTATCACGTGTGGAATCAGCAGTGCGGCCATTTGAGGTAAGGGAGGGGATGGAGGGGGAACATACACCAGAAACAGATTTGATTAAACGCCACCAGGATTTTGAGGAGGGAGAGAGGTTTGAGAGTTCAGACTTGAGATGAGAAAGATGTTGTTTTCTGGCTCTCCTGAGGGTAGATACACACTTGTTCCGAGCTTTGTGGAAAGAACTGAGATTGCTCCTCAGTTGGGTTTGCTTTCCATGAGGCAAAGGCAAGTTGTTTCAGGACAACTGCCTCGCCACAAGCTTCAGTAAACCAAGGGCGGGAGGAAGGGTAAGACAACTGAACACGAGAGGGGATAAATCTGTGCATGAGGGAGAGCAAGTTTCTTTGAAAGAATTCCCAGGATGAGTTGATGTTTGGAGAAAGTAGTGATAGGAGACCAGTCTGTAAGTTTGATGGCTGCTCGGAGACCCTGCCAGTCGGCAGGTGAAATGCCAGACCTGACGAGCGGTGAGGTGGTTCTCTGATAACAGCCAGAGAGATGTCCACTTTAACAAGGACGTGGTCAGAAGAACCAATTGGAGCGAAGGAAGAGCAGCAGATATTGTCAGGGAAATTTGTCAAAATCAGATCCAGAAGAGATGGAGTACCATTGGTTGAGATCCGCGTCGGGAAGTTGACCGATTGAGTCAGTCCCAATGAGTCACAGAAAGCTTTTGCTGATGTCCCATGGCAGGTGAGAGAGGTACCCACACCTAGCCAACTGGCGTGATGACAATTGAAAGCGCCACATAAGAGGAAGAGAGAGTTTGGATGAGAAGATAGAAGATGGTCCATGTTTTCGGAGAGTGAGGTGTAGATGGAGTCATCACTGTTCGGTGGACGGTACAGTACACATATAAACATGAGGTGGGAGTGGAGGGGAAGCCGAAGCCAGAGGTATTCCTGAGGGTGTGGGGGAGTGAGAGCAGTGCAGGGAGAGTGAGGAATAGAGTCTTTGATGAAGAGAGCAACACCTCCACCAGGACGAGGCTCAGGTCTGTCATACCGTAAGAAGGAGTAACCAGGGAGAGATACTTGGGAGTCAGACACGTCTTGGGAGAGGAAAGTTTCTGTTAGGCAGAATCGGGAGAAGGTGTGCGTGTTGTTGTTGCTCATCATTGCCCGACAGCCGACACCACGAACAAAATGGGCGACGAATGCTTTGTCCCACTGTCACAGAATGACCAGGTGTCTTGTGTGTTACGGGATCGTCCCGTTTCATTCTTTCCCTGGACGTCATTTGTGTCCATGCTGTGTCCCACCGTCATGTCCATGAGGTGTCAGTATCGCTTCCCCAGTGGATGAGGCATTGTGAAGGAGGGAGGAATTTCAAATCCTCTTGGAGCAGTGGATGATGTACATGCTTTCTGTTCACTTATAAATAGACAGTCATTCATTTGATTTGCAGAGGTTTGTGTTGATAATAGATAGTTAATTATTTTCATGTTTTCTTGGATTTTGTCGGCCCGATCCACACTCGGGTATTTATGACAAACCTCTTCCAATTTTTGGCAAAATGAGGGTGTTTTGGCCATTGTTGTGGCATGAAAACCTCTCCCTTCGTATCAACATTTCAGCACCAAGTATGCATCGACTCGGGATATTTGTGGAAAATATGAAAAATATTCGCTGTTTGAGTTGAATCGTAATGCGATATAATCCATACACAAGACGGATCTTGTGGTCTACTTCTGGGTGCGACGTCACGGGCATGAGGCAGGCACGGGGTGCAGGGGGTGGTGAGGCTGGCGTGGGGTGTGGGCAGGGATGAGGCTGGCACAGGGTGCAGACAGGGGTGAGGCTGGTGAAGGGTGTGGGCAGGGGTGAGGCTGGCATGGGGTTTGGGCAGGGGTGAGGCTGGCGCTGGGTGCGGACAGGTATGAGGATCGTGTGGACTGTGGGCACAGGTGTGCTGTTTTTAGGAGAGTTCATTTGGAGGATTAAAAATACAGGATATTGGGTCCTTGACCGCAAACAAAGGGTTGTGAGGGAATGTTTCCTGGAATTGTTCTGAGATAATAAAGGGAATATAACTCATAAGTTGAGTGAAAGATGTAAACATACGGTTGGAAGATTGGTGAAGGCAGCAAGGTGTTGGACTTAGGAAGTGATGAGAACAATTTTGTGGTAAAGGGAGTGTTTCCACAATAATGGCCATTGGCTAAACAGGGAGGGGGGAGTGGGGGGGTAGGGGGCAGCATTAAGGTTTTCAGTGGGATTGAGTAAGTAATTAAAGCTTTTTAAGGCTAAAGGAGTGGAGGAGAGGCTGGGAAGTGTAGATGAAGGAACTGTTAATAACCTGACTGGTTAGCCCAGGCAGCAAAACAAAAGTTACAGGAAAGGAAAAGTTAAAAATACTCTGTGGAAACACCAGGAGATTAAATAATAAGATGGAAGAGTTTGAAGCAAAAGTAGATAACGAGGAGTATGATACAGTTATGGTAAGTGTGACTTGGTTTCTTGAGGAGAGGAACTGGAGGACAGGATGAGAAGGTGACAAGATGTAGTGGTATGATTGGAAAGAAAATAGCAGGGGGTGAAATGTTGATTAAAGACAACAATGTATTGAGAGAAAGGGATGATATCAAGGAGAGGATTCTGCATGGATACATGCCTGAAATTGTAAGATACTTGCAGGATGCTTTGATAGGTGGGGTGCCAGGTGTTAGGGAAGAGCAGGAAATAAAAGTGCATGAATAATTTGGAAGGGCATGTGGTATGTGGAAAGGGAAGAGGGATCATTATCGGGTGCGTTTTCGTTTACTTGGATCGATTAGGTGCATGAACAGGGAGATTGCAGAGGAGATGAGGATTTTCTAGATCGAGTCTGTAATTGCTTTCTTAACCCAGTTTGTAGGTAAGCCCACCCAGGGGGAGTGCAGCTGTGTTGGACCTCTATTGAAGTAATTACAAACACCGGCTTCCTTGGGGAGTGGCAGGGGTGTGGGGGGGGTCATGTGTATGTGCATATCATATGGAGGGCGGTGTTAATATGCTTCTTCTTTATCTTCTTGTTCAACGGCCACAACTGTTCCCATGGGGGAAGCTTGACCCAAGTCTTTCATATACCAGCTGGCCAGGCCTAACGTTCGCCTAAAGTGAGGCCAGGAATTTTGAACAAGGCCATGGTACCGGAGATAGGTCATGGTGAAGGACACCATGGAATCTTTAACGTCCACCAACTGACGCCAGTAGATGTGATGCCGAGTTTGACACACACTGATGAATCATCCTGCCTGTGAAACACGAGGCTGACAGTTTATAGCTGGGCTGAGATTGGAAACCAGGACAGACAGCACCAGTGTTCATATTGTTATTCACCCTTTGAACCTGAGCGGCTGTTTTTCCAGCCGATATGCAAACCTCCATATACCTGAGCAGCCAGTTTACCGGCCGATATTCAAACCTCCATATACCTGAGTGGCTGGATTTTTCTCCAGGAAGCCCAGGGTGGGGGAGCCAAAAATTCCAGGAGCTCAGGGTTCAAAGAGTTAATTATATTATGATGCCATACCATGTTCATTACAAGCAATGGTGCTCAAACAAGAACTGTCATACATTGGTTGGACACATTATGCATGCAGAAAATGAATATCTGAATAAGTCATCCATGCTGTGTAGGGAAGAAGAGGAAGAGCCAGATGTGGTAACAACTGCAGCAAAGATGTCTCTGCCAAAGCTTTGGGAAGTGGGGGAGGGGGAGAAAAAGCAGTGCAGGATTGGGATATTTGGAGAAATCTTTTCATTACTTTCACGAGAAGTCGGCCACTGGTTATAATAATTTTTATTTTCAGGAGGTGGATGGAGCAGCGACTCTTAGCCTATACACCGCCCAATGTGTAAGTGTGTCCAATTGTATTCAAATTTCCCTCAGGCAAATATTAAACAATTTCAGCAACCATTAGGAATGGGGTTATATTAGGAATGGGGTTATATATCAAATAAACGTCACAATTGGGCTCAAAGAATGCCAGGGGACATATCGCACGTCACACTTGAAGCCATGGCCGGGAAAAAGTCACACATGAGGCCCCAATATATGTTATAAACAATCCACATATAATCTGATGGCTCGAAAAATCAGACAAGAAATGGCTGTGTGATTATTTTTATTTTATGTTATTGTTTTTTTTGAAAGAAAAATCGGACAAGACATCATTCATTTCAGCACCTTTATTAGCTAAAGATCATTGCGGCCCAGCTCGAGGCTTATCAAGTCGAGATGGCTCGGATCTGTTAGTCTGTGGGAGACGCGATTGGCATCAATTGTCACGTGGACATCGGGTTTCGACCAAATCTCTTTCAGTTTTGAGTTACAACAGTAGTGACTGTTGAAAAAGGAAATCATACGTTAGACAGAATTGACTCCAGGGAGTAGACCGGGAGCCCAGACGATTTATTCATGCAAAAGGTTTGACCTCATGAACGTGAGGTAACGACCCCAGAGATGTGAGATATCGATTGCTGCCGGGGCGGAAGTGCGGTTTTGACCCCGAAAACCCCTGGTTCGGGGCAAAAAAATGACTTTTATCGATGTAAAAGATGGCAAGGGGAAAATCACTCAAATCTTCCGTTGGGTTCCCCTTCAATGGCAAATGAGCAAAGACAGGAAATTTGGGAACGGCCTTGACCTTGACAGTAATGCCTATACGTGACGTCATCCAACCGTAGTATACTGAAGTACAAATTTGAAAGTCCGTTTGCTCAAAAAGTAAGCCATCAAAACCCAAGCCATAAAGTTATATGTATAAAGTTATAAAAGTGAGATTTTATATCTTGTAGTATCGATATTTATCATGACCTACGATAGACTGTACACAGAAATGTGTTGTTAGGGTTTGGGTTAGGGTTAGGGTTCGGTATTGTTTCACTCATGGGCCGAGTGCGTCTGTGACCCACATGTGTAGACCTGCACTACTAGTGTCGTGTTCTACTATCGCAGTGTAACAAATGACGCCTGTGTGCAAGTCTGTATACGTCTCAGTCAGTCTTGTCATCGACGGCACCTCCAGTGTGGCATTGTGAGGAACATGCTTTCATTTTGTGTTTGTTCTTTCTTTTTCAATTTTCCATGGTAGACCGAGCGATATTCAAAATGATGAGGATGAGGATGAGAAAGTGGGTATGATATTCATCATTCTGTGAAACATGTAAGCTGTTTCATGATGGAATGTGAGTGAAATATTCTGAATTTTAATTGAATGATTCGATCAGCGTGACCTGTATCACAATAGTTATTGTTCCTGTTCCATGGACAGGGTGTGGAGCATGTCAGCCCATATTGCATCATTTGTAAAAAGAAAGAAGGAAGCTCAGAGCTAAAAAATTTCAAAAAAGGAACTTTGGAAACAGTGAAAAATGCAGCTGGATGTCACAAGGCTCTCATACAAGATTCCTTTGCTGGCGCCACAGAATATAGAAGCAGTACCGAGGAACTGGAATCACACTTGTATCATTCGCAATGCATCAGCCGTTACTGTGCCGTCAAGCGACCTTCGATACCCGAATCAGTGCAGATGGACACACCAAGCAAGACCACTCGCTCTGGTTCAGGTCTCCTTCCACAAATCAGAGAGGTGTTCTTGAAACTCAGTGCATTTGAAGACGAGGAAGAGGAAAAAGATGAAAAGCGATGATGATGTGTCACGAACGAAGGGATCCAGGCTATTATGCTTGCAGTCAAGAACAAGAATGACGTGCGAATTCTTGTACTTGGGCCTGACTTGATAGCAAAGGAGGCGAAGTATCACAATTATTGTCGGCATGACTATTTAAGGGAGGATGCAAGATGATATACATCAGTACAGTGTGCAGAGCCTGATATCTAAGGCAAAGCAGAGCCTCCCTGGTTACTCCCTCTTACGGTATGACAGACCTGAGTCTCGTCCTGGTGGAGGTGTTGCTCTCTTCATCAAAGACTCTATTCCTCACTCTCCCTGCACTGCTCTCACTCCCCCACACCCCCAGGAATACCTCTGGCTTCGGCTTCCCCTCCACTCCCACCTCATGTTTATATGTGTACTGTACCGTCCACCGAACAGTGATGACTCCATCTACACCTCACTCTCCGAAAACATGGACCATCTTCTATCTTCTCATCCAAACTCTCTCTTCCTCTTATGTGGTGACTTCAATTGTCATCACGCCAGTTGGCTAGGTGTGGGTACCTCTCTCACCTGCCATGGGACATCAGCAAAAGCTTTCTGCGACTCATTGGGACTGACTCAATCGGTCAACTTCCCGACCCGGATCTCAACCAATGGTACTCCATCTCTTCTGGATCTGATTTTGACAAATTTCCCTGACAATATCTGCTGCTCTTCCTTTGCTCCAATTGGTTCTTCTGACCACGTCCTTGTTAAAGTGGACATCTCTCTGGCTGTTATCAGAGAACCACCTCACCGCCGTCGAGTCTGGCATTTCACTCAAGCCGACTGGCAGGGTCTCCGAGCAGCCATCAAACTTACAGACTGGTCTCCTATCACTACTTTCTCAAACATCAACTCATCCTGGGAATTCTTTCAAAGAAACTTGCTCTCCCTCATGCACAGATTTATCCCCTCTCGTGTTCAGTTGTCTTACCCTTCCTCCCGCCATTGGTTTACTGAAGCTTGTGGCGAGGCAGTTGTCCTGAAACAACTTGCCTTTGCCTCATGGAAAGCAAACCCAACTGAGGGCAATCTCAGTTCTTTCCACAAAGCTCGGAACAAGTGTGTATCTACCCTCAGGAGAGCCAGAAAACAACATCTTTCTCATCTCAAGTCTGAACTCTCAAACCTCTCTCCCTCCTCAAAATCCTGGTGGCGTTTAATCAAATCTGTGTCTGGTGTATGTTCCCCCTCCATCCCCTCCCTTACCTCAAATGGCCGCACTGCTGATTCCACACGTGATAAAGCTGAATGTCTAAACTCGGTGTTTGCAGCTAAATCTTGTGTCCTAAACCCATCACTATCTCTACCCACTTTACCCAGTCGCACCCAACTGTCCCTGGACTCTGTATCCTTTTCTCCTGACAAGGTGGAGAGCTTGCTTTCAAACCTCGAGTCAGATTCTGCAACCGGTCCAGACGGCATCAGCCCACGTGTCCTCAAAGCCTGCTCTTCTGCTCTTGCTCACCCTCTCTCTGTTCTATTCACCCTCTCATTTTCCCAAGGTCATCTGCCATCTGCTTGGAAATCTGCTAACATCACTGCCCTGCATAAAAAGGTGCAAAAACAGATCCCTGTAACTATAGACCAATCAGCCTTCTCCCAATCATCAGCAAGGTTATGGAATCCATCATCGCTTCAGACATGAAATCCTTCCTCTTCTCCAATGGCTTGATTTCCAATCATCAATTTGGTTTCAGACCAGGTCACTCTACCCTAGATATGCTGCTACTGCTCTCCCATCAATGGATGGAGGTCCTCAATGCCAGACAGGAAATCCGAGCCGTATCCCTGGACATATCACGTGCTTTTGACACAGTCTGGCACCCTGCCCTACTCACCAAACTCTCTTCCCATGGTATTCAAGGCCATCTCCACTCATGGCTCGCAGACTTCCTCTCCTGTCGCAGTCAACGTGTGGCCCTAAATGGAGTTCTTTCATCCCCTCTTCCTGTGCAGGCTGGAGTTCCTCAAGGTAGCGTTCTGGGCCCTGTTCTTTTTCTGGTTTTCATCAATGATCTCTCGGACTCTCTGGAAAATCCTCTATTTCTCTTTGCCGATGACTCCACCCTCTGCCGTACCATCTGTCATCCCTCAGACCGGCAAGCAGCAGCTTCTTCGCTCACTGCAGATCTGGATAAAATCACAAACTGGTCCAACACGTGGAACATGTCTTTCAATCCAGACAAATCTCACACTCTCACTATGTCTTTTCGAAAGGACCGTTTACAAAACCCCCCCATCCACTTTCTCAACAATCCTCTGGAAGAAGTCTTTTCTTTCAAGCTTCTGGGTCTCACTATCTGCCATGACCTTTCCTGGGAAAGTCACATTTCCAACCTTGCCTCAAAAGCCAGTCGCCGACTGGGAATCCTCCGTCGTGCAAAGTCCTTCCTCGGCCCTCTTGAGCTCCTGACCACTTACAAAGCTTTTGTCCGTAGCCTGATGGAGTACTGCTCTCCCCTCTGGGCTGGTGCTCCTGCCTCCCACCTTTCTCGACTTCACGCTGTCGAAACCAGCGCTTTTAAGATCATTGGCATCTCCCGCAATGAAGCTGAGTCTTTGGGCCTCTCACTCAATCACCGCAGGTTGGTCGGTGGTCTTTCTGTCTTCTACCGACTCCTCTCCAGCCTTGCCCCCCTGCTCTCTCTGCGATTTGTCCCAACCACATTTCCACAGGGCGCTCAAGGTCCGCCAACAACCCCCTTCTGGTAAAACTACCAAAATCACGAATCACTGCTCATCTTCACTCTTTCATTCCTCTTTTTTCCCGCCTTTGGAATAAACTTCCTCACTCTATTCTTTCCCATTCTTCCCTCCAGGCTTTCAAAACAGCTGTTCACCACCACCTCTTATCTTCCCCCATCCAAATCCTCGATCTTTTCTACCCCCGATAATCCACCCAAGCCCACTTCCTTCAATTCTCCTGCTTTCCTTCCTGAAAGTCCCTGTAATGTCCATCTTCTCCTCGCCATGTTCCCCGTCCCATCCCCATCCCTCTCCCTTCCACAGTTCACCTGTGTCTGTTCCCCAATGATTTGTCCCTTCCACTCCCGCCCCTCTTGTCTCATGCCTCCTTGCTGTGAGTTGTGTGTTAGCTCTCATACGAGCCTCGACCAAGGTATACAAAAAAAAAAAAAAAAAAAAAAAAAAGCAACATTTCACGGGAATTCTCGTTGACAAACAATCTCACAAATCTGGTATATTTGTCTTCCATTGCTCATCAACCCCTAACAAAGCCAATGCCATTCTCAATGAATCCAGTCCCAGAGTTGTTGAAATCAGATGTGCAGCAATGGCGTTACGTGCAGAGATCCTCACATTGCTTCAATCAAAGACCCCGTCACCTACTTAAATTCAAAGCCTGAAGGAGAGCTCACCTAACATCCCTCCTCTGGTTCTTCTGTTCATCCGTAGGCTTATCGACGGACTGCTGGCAGAAACAAAGAATACCGAATCTCGAGATGTGACAGACAGGAGAACTGTTGACTGTGTGTCGGATGCTGTGTTTAACTGTACCAGGAGTTCGGTTCGTCCATGGAAACATCAAGCACTTGGATTGGGTGCGGGAACTCTGACAGGAACCAAATCAGTACTGACCATTGCATTAGTTACGATGAAGTAAAGCGGCTGGAGACAGAAATTGCTAACACATGCTCTGATGGTGAACGAGACACGCCTGATGGCCTCAGTCTGCGCAGTGACTTAGGAACTGGTGAGTATCCCATACCGATGCAATTACACTTTCAATTTCGAGAATCCAAAATACAAATGATATCGCACCAACACCAAATGTAATTT
>NC_140976.1:64888109-64947989 GCF_056783735.1 Eptatretus burgeri | reverse complement strand
TTGGTGAGGTTCTGGGCTGAATGGGTCGAAATCTTGAGGAGGAAAGGTGCCCAGCTGATGGTCATCTGATCGGGAAATCATTCAGTTGCTTACAGGTGAAGGTTTTAAATTTCAGAAAGGGAACGATGTTTTGAGGTTTATAATTTAAATCAAGTTGAATGTGGGATGTTATGAAATTCACATAATTTGCAGCAATCCATGAAATTATATGAAATTCTAGGAACTCTTTCGGGAGCAGATCTCTTTGGAGAATCCTTGGCTATCGCTGGTCAGACTTTGTGTCCAATGAGCGGTTGCTGAGAGAGACTCAAATGAGATTTGTTACTTGAATAGTCTGTGAGCGTCAGCTTCGACTGTATGGACATGTGGCTCGTTTTCCTGACGCTGATCCTGCTCACCAAATTGGAGAAGTGAGTTTGTCATGAGTAGAGAAGGGCAACGGGGCGACCGCATTCCTCGTGGTTGCAGCAGGTTGATCGGCACATCCAGATGGAGGCCCCTGGAGTACCAGTGGAAAGTGGATGCAGCGACGCGCTGCTCTGGCACATGCTGCCATACCTAACCAAACCTCAGAATCGGTTGTGTGTGTGTGTGTGTGTGTGTGTGTGTGTGTGTGTGTGTGTGTGTGTGTGTGTGTGTGTGTGTGTGTGTGTGTGTGTGTGTGTGTGTGTGTGTGTGTGTGAGTGTGTGTGAGATATGGAATTGTTAGGAATAGAAAATTTAAAAAACAAGATGTGTGTGGTTATTTATTTTTGTGTTTTTTCTTTTTGCAGCAACACTCAAGATTTCTCTGGATGGTTTCCATAGAAATAGAAATTCTATATTTTCTGCCTGCTGCCTGGACCTTCATCTCAGTCGTTTTCACATGGTTTTGTCCATTTCCTCCTCAAAAAGAACCAACCCTCCTTGAGTGGGTGTTCAGTTTCTTTTGGATTCCACTGAAAGAGGTAAGGAACACATTCAGCAGATTCCATTTGATGAATTTTGTCATAAAGCAAAAATACATGTGCACATGAACATATGTAGTTATACGTCCATGATGTAGTTATAAAGAGAAACGTATTCGGCTTAAACTCCCTTTGAAGTGCATTGCGGTGGCAGGACATGGTGTTGTCGTGGAAGTTTTGGCCACCTCAGGACAGAAAACCCTTTAATTCAGTTTAAGATGTTTATTCAGCAACAAATAGAAGACACACTCGTGCACAAGAGGAATAGCCCAGGAGCATTAAGTGAAGAACACCTTGAAACATGGAAAAAAAATGCAGAAAGCTGATTTTTTCAGGGATGGTTCTCTGATATCTCCTGAGTAAAGGTGCATAAAATCCCGAAAAATCCCGTTTGTGCTAAACGCGTGGGAACGCGAAATCCAAGATGGCCGCCGTTTCACTAATTCCGTCAACCGGAAATCAGCTAATATCACATATGGTCATGTAATACATGATAATAAGGGTTTTAAGGTATGAGGAATTCATTAGTGATGTCCTTTTTTAATTGTAAAGTCATTGTAACCCTCTAAATTGAAATTTTGGTCAATTTATTACAAAAAAAGGCATCGACAATGATCCGTCAGTCATCTTCAACATCGACTAGTCCATCATGACACCAATAGTACTGTAATATATTCTTTTCAATGTTTCTGATGCATTATATAATTACACATTATACTATATTTCCATTCGAACCCACACCAACTGTTCTCATGGTTACTCACAAGCATGAGAATTACATGAGAACTCATGAAAATCTTCTGTGAAATGAGAATTTGATGAGGTCACATGTGAAATGAAAATAGTGTTGGAATTATCATGACTTCTCCCATTATAATCTTATTCAAACA
Organism: Eptatretus burgeri; assembly: GCF_056783735.1. Lineage (NCBI taxonomy): Eukaryota > Metazoa > Chordata > Myxini > Myxiniformes > Myxinidae > Eptatretus > Eptatretus burgeri. The sequence continues at coordinate 64,946,152 of NC_140976.1, read as the reverse complement.
CAATTATACTATTTTAAAAGGAAAATGGAAGGATGCACATACAAACATATGTACATTGATGATAACTTTGCCAGAGAATATGAAAAAGTTAAAAATGAAATTGATAGTGCTTTCTTATCGTATCAAATGAATCCATTTAACTTTATTCATTGTCACTGTTGTGGTGTAGCCTGCGGGCCTGCGGGGGCAGGGCAGGATGTGGAGGAGTGGTCGGCGTGATCACGTGTCTGCCAGGGATATAGGAGTGCGCGCCGCCTGAGGCGTGCTAGTGGTTGCTGTAGTCGCTGTGGCTTGTAGAGTGCCCCGAGTACGTAATAAAGGGGAGTTACGGGCAACGTACGCTCACGCTCCCGCTCGTGCAACAAGGCCGTGGTTGAACTGTTCCTCCACTCGTGTCTGCCTTCGAAGCGCCGCTACCACGACACCACAACTGTTGTGACCATCAAGTGGACATGCATTAGTGCAGTTCTGCCCAATGCATGTCGAGCACATGGCTGAACAGTCTAGATCAGCTTTGCGGCATGAACACTGTTTCCGCAACCGGTTTTACACCCACATGACACCATGCATAATACAGAATCAGATGCAGGTGGTCTGTCTGTGTAGAATGGGATGAGCATGTCATCATTGCATTCCAAACCCCAGTCAATTGCCTGTAAGGAGTTGCCCAACTATTCCTGCACAGCATAGTAGGCCCGATAAGCATGATATCTCATAGCTGCAGATGTGGGAGGTAAGCTCTCAAGGTGAAATGATGCAGAAGATGAGGATTTCTTCTTTCGAGTCTTTTTCATCATTTGCAGGTATGATAAAAATCGGCAGTTGTCAAGGGACGCACACGTCTCGTTCGCATGATTTAACTTTAAGACAAACATTTCCCCAGCCCTGGCAATTTGTTCATGAGTAACGTCATTTGCCTTGAAAATATCAAGGAATTTGCAGTCCTTATTCTGTAACACATTTAAGGCTGTCTTTTTACCCACTTTGTGCATTGCAGAAACAGTATCACAACCTGTGATAGCATGGGAGACAAGCAGATGGTCCCTAACACTCACATGCAAAGCCTCTCTGATACAGTCTGTGCTATAAATGGCATTATTTGCATATTGCATGAACAAGTTTGGACAAGATCTGTCGATCAGCATAACCAATAAGTCTGTATCTTTTCCCACCAGAATAACTGGACAATCACATCCCTCGGCAAGCTCGATAGCTGAGTTACAAATGAGGAAATCTGCATCTGCTTGGCTTTGTCGGCATGTTATACCATTACGGGTTAAAGAAGCCATCAGAGCAGAGATAAATCTAGCTTTGTTCTTGTGGTTGCCAAGAAAAGAAGGCTGGCTACAAGCCACCGACATTTGACTAACCCTAACCCTAACCCTAACCCTAACAGCATGGCTAATACATCAAAGGAAATTAACTGAATAAAGAGAGGCCTCTTGGAGAAACAACAGATGGTACTTTGTAAGGTTAAATTCACAAACACAAGATGAAAAACGGTCTGTCATTGGAGCTTGCTTATATCCCCGGTGACGAAAGAGTGTGTGATTCCTTGCTGGCCATCTGTCAAGAGACAAGTAATTACAAGGTTTTCACGACTTCAGAAGAATCTGTGTATTTAACTCCCAACTCGCTTTCCCAGCATATATTTATTAAATTCTTTCTCAAAGCACTAACGAAGGTTAATTGTCATTTTACCTCATTAGAAATTCAATTAACAATTCAGTTTCCCACAGTGTCAATCATGAAGCATTCCATCCCATAAAGAGAATTATGTGAAGCAGGATGCCTGGATGTAATCATGTTCATGAATAAGATCCTATGGGCTTCCAATAAGATCCCATGGATTCAAAAGTGTAGCTTCTTTTACTTATCCTCCGGTGAAGTAAACTGGCAGAAGAGTAAATGAGATATAGATATAAAATGCAAGATAAGTAGGAAATGTGATGCAAGTTTATGCCATTGGAGGAGCAAGAGGGGTAAATCAGAGGTAAATATCCGGCACGGCAGCTGTTTTAATATGTAGAGATGTGGATAGAACAGTCGTGTGAATAGCAAAATCACCTCTTTCATTGTCCAACTCGAACGTGTGTCTGTGTTTGTTTGTTTTGTTTTTTCTGTGTTGCAGAAATGCACTTTATCCCTGAAATGTTGCTATGCAAGAACATTATTGGAGTCATCATCTTCCTGGATTGACTCAACCTGGAGCTTCATCCAAATATGGTGTTTGTCTCTCTTGAAGAAAGCGGCCCTCAACATTAACTGGGTATGGAGTTTCTGTTAGACTTTCCATTGAGTTTAAAAACACTGATATTATGATTTTGTTTTGTTAACGGGATGATGAATGGAAAGGTTTTTTTATAACAAGCAGGAAATCTAAAGTATCCCAATAATTGGTTTCAGCAATGATGATCAAGGCCTCCACTCGGCTTTACAAGGACTTGGGCGGAGGGGGGGGGTGTTAAATTTTTTGGGAATGTGTCAGAGAGGGGGCAAGCATGAGATTGAAGAGAATGAGTGAGTTGGCTCCAAAGGTGGGCAGAAAGAGGAACAAATGAGTGGAAGTGAGCAGTAGTCTGGATTTAAGTGGTTCACCCTGAAGGTCTTGATGGTTGACTGTATGAGACCTGCAGAAACCTGGGGGGAGGAGGGCAAATCACAGAAAGAGTGGAGGGGTGCATGACCAGAAAGGAGGCAGAAGAAGACAGAGACCACCAACCTGTGGGCAATGGCAAAGTGATAGACCCACAGAATGAGCTTCATCATAAGAGATTCCAATGATCTTGAAGGCCTTGGTTTCCACGGCATCAAGCTGAGCAAGATGTAAGCCAGGGGATACAGCCCAGAGAGGAGAGCAGTGCTCCATCAAGCTGTGGATGATGGCCATGTAAGTGGATAGTGTGAAGACTCTGTTCTCCGGCCCAGCATGAAGAGATTCAGTTGAAGAGGATTCATCAAAATGCAGTTTTATTGAAGTGCCACATGCCAGTGGAGGTGATGTTTGCAGCTCAACCAGCACAGTCGAGAGTGACCCAAACCACACTGAGTTTTACACTCAAAAACTCTCCCTTATATATATTCTATCTCTAATTCCAATCTATCTCTGGTTATACTCTAACCCTGGTTGGTGTGACAAGAGCCCCAAAGGTGGACTCAAATGTGAGTTATAGAGTTTTCCCTTCCCTCCCACAAGGGAGGGTGGAACAGTCAAACAGCTTATCTTAGGGCCCAGCAATTCTCTTAGATTGTCCCTCTCCCCTGTCCAGGCTTCTTATCACTGTGGGATGTTTGAAGGACAAACAAAACCCCTTTTAAGTTCACAGAAATGGTAAGAGTAAGGACATGTCTTGCTTTGGTTTCACCTCATTTGAAATTCAATGAACAATTCAGTTTCCCACAGTGTCAATCATGAAGCATTCCATCCCATAAAGAGAATTATGTGAAGCAGGATGCCTGGATGTAATCATATTCATGAATAAGATCCCATGGGCTCCCATTAAGATCCCAATATGATCCCATGGATTCAAAAGTGTAGGCTCCTTTACTTATCCTCCGGTGAAGTAAACTGGCAGAAGAGTAAATGAGATGTAGATATTAAATGCAAGATAAGTAGGAAATGTGATGCAAGTTTACGCCATTGGAGGAGCAAGAGGGGTAAATCGGAGGTAAATATCCGGCACATCAGCTGTTTTAATATGTGGAGATGTGGATATAACAGTCGTGTGAAGAGCTAAATCAGCTCTTCCATTGTCTTAATCGAACGTGTGTCTGTGTTTGTTTTGTTTTTTTCTGTGTTGCAGAGATGCGCTTTATCCCTGAAATGTTGCTTTGCAGTAACATTTTTGGAGTCCACATTGTACTGGATTTTCTCAACTTGGAGGTTCATCAAAATATGTTGTTTATGTCTCTTGAAGAATGTCATCAACATTACCTGGGCATGGAGTTTCTTTTGGACTTTCCATTGAGTTTAAAACACTGATATTATTTTCTTTTGTTAGCGGGATGATGAATGGAAAGGTTTTTTATAATAAGCAGGAAATCCAAAGTATCCCAATAATTGGTTTCAGCAATGATGACCAAGGCCTCCACTTTGAATGACTCAATGTCCTCATGAGGATTGTTAAGAAAGTATCTCGGTGGGGGGTGGGGGGGGAGAGTGGGTGGGGGAGAGAGTGGTTGCCACATGATCCTTTCGGAGAGAGAATGTGACATTTCTCAGGATTGAAAGACGTATTCCAAGACTTTCACAAGTTTGTGATTTTTTTTTTCTTCCAAGTTCTGAAGAGAGAAGAGGCTGTAGCCTCTGTCTGAATGATGAGAGATGTCACAACACAGGGTGGAGCCTTCATCAAATAGATAGAGGATTTACCAGGGAGTCAGAGAGATCATTTATGAATATCAGGAATAGGACTTGGCCACGAATAGGACTGCCATAGGCAGAGAGTTATGATAATAATGCGGGATGCCAGACTGCATCAAAAGTGCAAGATATATCCAGAGACAGCCCTTATCTCATGTCTGACATTGAGGGCCTCCATCCATCCTCCATCCATTGTTGGGAGGTGAGAGAGAGGGGGCGTCATAATTCAAGAGAGGGGGAGAGAGGAGGGGGGTGAGACTGGGGGCGAGAGAAAGGGGCGAGAGAGGAGGGGAGAGAGAGGAGGGGAGAGAGAGGAGGGGAGAGAGAGGAGGGTGAGACTAGGGGGGCGACAGGGAGGCAAGAGAGAGGAGGCGTCACAATTCTACTTCTTCTTCGTTTGATATGATGTAACAATTGACGCTGGGGACCTGAGAATGTTTCCCAGGTGTTTCCCAAGTTATGGCCATTTATGATACGGTTGGTCTGATCGCATTGAAACAATGCCCCAATCCAGTCGTCGTTTACGAGAGCAAAGGAACAAAGTGAATGGGGTTGACTTACAGCTAAACACAGACAAGGGTACCCAACAGATCATTCGGTAGGGTGGGGGGAGGGGGTGGGGGGAAGAATCGTCTCACTCACCAGAGTAGTTGTCCGTGAAGTGAAAACGTCCTGAAATGTGTGCGTGCGTGTCACGTCCGTCGCCAGCACCCAGCCTTGCACCTTCTCGCGAATAGCCTTGAATTCCATTCGATGTTTGGGAGGGCACCGAGATAGTCCGTCGCGGGTTTAGACCCTGGTGCTGTGACACGGGCAGTTCCTCACACTTCACGAGACTGGTGACGTCCATTGACCCACATGGTCCGTTGGTGACCGACCCATGCCTCACACGTTGTCAGTACTGCTCACCCCCATACGTGCACCACACGCTCGCTTGCTCAAGCGCTGGGAAGGACGAATTGTCTCGTTGGCGCTGGTCGGACACCCACACGCTCGCTTGCTCACTTGCAGGCTTGCATGCTTCCTCCTCCTTTTCCTCTCTGGCTTTCTTTCTCGTTCTTTTCTCTCTCTCCTCTTACTTCTCTCCCCTCAGAACGGACCTCCAATTCGTGTTACATCTGTGGGCCATCTCGGCGGGCACAGTCCGCCCCAAGCTCACCCCGCCCCATTCCCGCATGGTACCATGACGACCCGAGTGCTCCAAATAAGGCAGGCGGTGGAGCTCGCGAAAGAACGTTGCTGAGGAAAATAAGGGCGCGCGTCAGAGCTCGTGAAAGAAATGTATGTAAACGTGTCTGTCGTAAAGAAAAAAGCTTCCCATGAGAGAGGGGATCGATTCTTTACCCTTCTCAATGCAGCACATTTAAAATCCCATGAGACATGGGGATGGGGCTAATCTGAACATGCATTGAGGAAATAACTGTCTGAGGACCTGGATGTGTGGATGCATCAATCAGACCGGATTCAGAAATCCATAACAATACATATATATATATATATATATATATATATATATATATATATATATATATATATATATATATATATATATATATATATATATAACATACACACATATATGAAAGGCCTAGTGTTGGCTTAAGATTCTTGGGTCTTGAGGTCAAGCCCCTGTCGGCTGTTGAATTACCACCAAGTCGGGTTGACTCAGCCTGTCATCCTTCCAAGGTCGGCAATATGAGTACCAGCTTGCTGGTAACAGAGGAATTGCATCAGCGGCACAGCTGCACCCCCAGAAAATGATGCAGCCAAGCAGCCACAGGCTGCATACGAATGAATGAATGAATAAATAAATAAATAAATAAATACATGACCACTGCATGGGGTATGATGTTCTGTGAACCTTCTAATTTCGATTTGAACTGTGACACTGTTATGTGAATTGTTCTTCTTTTCTTTAATCATAGTTTCATTTAAATGCTTGAGGCTTTGTGGTCTGCCATTGTTTCTTATTCCTGTTTTGCTTTCATTCCAAACAGATGATTTTCCATCCAGATATGTTCGACGTGATTGTTCTACTCCTCAAATGCCTTCAACTAAGCTTTTACATGCTTGTGCACCTGACCTTATGGATAGGGATGCACGCGTTGATGATTATTGTGAGGATGTGGTTTTTTCCTTGAAAAAAGCTTCAAGTGGAAGGTATTTTTATGGATTTGTCTTGATGACTTTAATACCCTTTCCCTCTGGGAGCGATTTTTATGGTGTCGATGAATCTACATCAGATCTCCTCTCGTTCCACCTTCGATACCCCTTTCCTCTGGTAGTGGACAGTGGTTAGACTCCCGACACTAAGCCATGGCAAGTCATCTCCCCAATATCGTGTGTGGGTAGGGATTTTGTTCGGGGAGGGGGGTGGGGAGGGGCTTGGTTACTTGATGTCTATGACTTGACCCCAAATAGCACATACGCAAAATTTGAGGAAAATCGTCCAAGCACTTTTCGATCCTGTAAGGTTCAGACATACATATACATTATATATGAACATGCTGGAAGATTATAGTTCAGGATTCATATTCTGAAAAGGGTCGCAAACCGAGTGGTTATGAAGCACACACACACACACACACACACACACACACACACACACACACACACACACACACACACACACACACACACACACACACACACACACACACACACACACACACACACACACACACACACACACACACACCACTTGGGGAGAGGGTTTGGTCCATATTCTTGGTTGCTTGCTGTGGTTAACCTGGATGCTTCAAGACCAGGGAGGGCTTTGTTGGGCACAGCATGGATAAGGAGACAGATTGGTCCATAAGTCATGGTTCCTTGCTGGGGTGAAGATGTATGTATGCTTCAGGACTGAGGAAGGCTCCGCTCAGCCTTAGGGACTCGTGAGTGAAGATGACGACTGGTGGTGGCGGTGCATACACACGCACACACACATACAAGAATCGTGATTTACACATATACATGCACGATTGTGATTTATACACCTCTCTAAGAAATAAAATTCTCTCTGCATGTTCACGGTTTTTTCAAACACTGCTGAGCTGACAAGTACAAAATTTGGTACACAGGCCAAGTCTGACCCGGAGATTGTTCGACAGCTATTTTCATTCCCTACTTCAGTCTTTTCGACGCAAGAACTGTATGACCATTTATGACCTCGAAGACCCTTTAATACCTCAACGACCCTTGAGGACCTGTAAGACCCCTAAACCCCAAAGACAATGAAACCCTTTAAGACCCTTTTTACTCTTCATACCCCTTATACCCTTCAGACAGATTAGACAGCTTGGACCTTGGGCATTTGGAGCTTTAGACCACTTGGACCTTTTTAGACCCTTTTTACATGCTTGAAAATTTCGATTCCTTTGAAACCTCTTTGACGCTAACTACAATCAGAACATACCCTTTTGACTATCTCGAATATTTTAAGCAGACACTGCACAAACATCTGTCGTCTTCTGAAAAAAGACAGACTGTACATTTTTCAGCGAGTTGTTCACAAACTCAACCACCCAAACATGGGTGGGTCGAGTTTTTAAAAACACGAGCAGAGTACCTGAGGGAGTGGAAGGGGAGTAGGGTGGGAGGGAATAGGAGGAGAAGGGAGGGGAAGGGGTTGGGTGGGAGGGAATAGGAGGGTAGGAAGGGAAAGGGGTTGGGTGGGAGTCCAGAGGGAGGGGTGTGGATTGGAAGGAGGCAGGGGAAGGCGTGGGGTGGGTGTCTGGAGAAAGGGGATGTGGTGGGGGGGAGAGGAGGAGGCGGTGAGGTGTGAGTCGGTCGGGAGGAGCTGGGGTGGGATTAGGGAGGGGAATGGATGGGCGGAGGGATCAAACATTGCCCAGCCACACTGGGTATCTTTGCCAGTTGCACATGTTATACCTGACATATTGCACTTGTTATGTAAACACATGGTATGTGTGACATTATACAGGTTATACACACATGTTATATGTGACAGATTGCACTTGTTATATACACTTATGCATCACATTGCACATGTTGTGTTCACACATATTATATATTCTTGTTCTTTCGGCTGCTCCCGTTAGGGGTCGCCACAGCGGATCATCCGTATGATCTGCATTGTGATTTGGCACATGTTTTACGCCGGATGCCCTTCCTGACGCAACCCTGGTCGCCTCTTACGACACAGGGATATGGTACACCTATTTTAACCGGGGCATACACCGGGCCCAGTACACTGGTACTCACTTCGCCGACCTCGGAAGGATGACAGGCTGAGTCAACCTCCTGATGCAACATATTATATGCAACATATACCCGCAAATGGATATAACAACCAACGACACACATGAAGGTTGAAACTTCGAGACCTGGGAAGTGCTCACCGTTCCACCTTCTGGAACCTACATAAGGAAATAACAACAAACAACAAACACACAGAGAATTGCTGAATTTGACGATGATTTAATTTTCAACTCGATGTGTTTGAATTTCCCATCTGAGCACAATCTTGGCCAGCTGAGGAGTGGGATGTAAAATTATTTATTGAGTGATGGTGACCACTCGTGCTTATAATGGGTGGAGTCAAATTTGGTTTGCTACATCCCAGTGGTGAATCAACATTTTATCACCAGTTACCAGGTCAGCAATGAAGTTGGCAAGGCATGTGTTGAACAATTCATGAAACACATGACGTGATGGCAGTCGTTGCTGTCAATCATGAGTCCTCAGGTTCGAGGACCATTTTGCCGATACCATGTACAAGCCTGAGCGTTTGTGGATAAAGATGAAAACGCTACCTTGAGAATTTCCAACCTCTGTGGGAATTTTTGTGACTTTCACATGGAGGTCCTTCTTGATGAATGCCTCGACCCCGGAAACAGTTTGTGGGTCATCACATCTGCTGGTTATCCTGACCTCGGGTCATCTTTAAGCGACTCAATTTTCCTCATACGCTGCCTACTGTAGACTCAGTCACCCATAGGGATTCCGTAGAATATGAAGGCGCAACCACGCCAAACACGGTCACCACAAATAATTGGATTTATTGGAAGTGGACACGAAGCCTCAATGCTTGATTTTAGTCGCATGTAAATTTTACCAGTCTTCTTAAATATATTTAAGATTGAAATAGCAACAAAAAAGGGGGAACAACATGCAATGCCAGGTTAATGAACTGAATATTTGATAACATCCCAAGGAGAAGAGTAGAGAAACTAAGATATCAGAATGTAAAGGAACATTTCTGTCGGGAACTTCTGGAAATGAATCTTTGAAACCCTATAGTAGGAGAGGATGTAAAGAGTTGTTGGAACTCTTTAAAAGATGGACTGCTGCGAGCTACTGAAAAGACATGTGGCTGATCGAAGGGCCCAGCACGACATGAGGCTACATGGTGATGTTATAATGAGGTGGATATGATGAGTCAAGAAAAAGAAAATTGTTTAGGATTTGGAAAAAGGGAGGTGGTAAGGAGGAATACTTGGTGGCTAAACATAGGGTAAGAAGGGTAATTTACAAGGCATGAGTACACGATTCACTTTCAAATGTGATAAATAATGCAGACAGTGGAGGAGAGATATTTCGGACAGCAGAGCAAATGATCGTTCAAAATAAGGATCTCATAGGAGAAGAATGTGTGAAGGATGAAATGGGAAATATACTGTTTGACCATTTGGAGATTAGAAATGCTTGAAGGAGTTCCGATGAGCACCTGCTAAATGAGGCGTTCCCTTGGAACAGAGATATTCTGGAGGCGTTGGAGCCGTTGCAGGGCCCATCACCTGAGATGAGAATGAATGGGTGAAGAAAGCCATCGATGAAATGAAGAATGGTAAAGCGGCGAGGAGCACTGGTATTGTTGCAGAGATGCTGAAGGCATCTGGTGATATTGGAGTGAATGTAATCACTAAATTGATAAATGTAATTATAAGGGAAACATGTATCTCAGATATCTGGGAGAACAGTGTAATGGTGAATATTAATAAAGGGAAGGGGAAGCCTTTGTTTAGAGCAACTATTGGAGTCTGAAGTTGTTGGACCATGGAATGAAAGTGGTCGAGAGAGTCATGGATAAATTAATAAGAGAGAGTGTTAATTTACATGAAATTAAATTTGGTTTCATGCCAGGAAGCATGACCCCAATTTGTGGATCGTTTTTATCTTTGCCTGTGGTTTTCGGGGTCGAGGTGTGGGGGAAATTCTCCATGTAAATCTGTATCATGTGGTGCTGTTCCAGGTGGGGAGGGAGGGTATTACAAGACTTCACCCCTTTTTACACAACAGTGTTCCTGTCCCCACGTTTTCCAGTTCAATGATGTGTTTTGAATTATCAGCAGAAGGTATGTTTTTGTTTCATGCATGTAATCTGGTTATTTTATTATTGTTATTAGTATCATTATTATTATTATTATTATTATTATTACCTCTGCGACTGAAGGTGGAAGGGGGTTATGTTTACACTCCTGTTTGTTTGTTTGTATGCCGGATAGCTCAAAAGGTTGTGGATGAATTTGGATGAAACTTGATATTGCGTGTGTGACGAGGACAATCTTATTAGATTTTGGTGAAGATCCGAATCTGGCAACTGGAATTGTTAAAGTGATTCTTCACCATTGAGAGAAAGGGTTAAATGATAAAGCACAATATCTCAAAAAATTATTGGCCCCAATATGTTCTACTGGAGCAGGAATTGCGTGGTGGAGGGACGCGCTCCACGGAGTGCCCTTCTAGTTTCCGGGAGCAATTGAGGCAGCTGTCAGTTGCCTATACACTGCCCAAATAAAGGTATGTGTCAGAAGAGCACGTTGTAACCTTGGAACAAGATCACCTGGAGGGTGGTTACTCTCCGATGATATTAAGTCAGAAAGATAATAACAATGCCCTCCTGGCGGCTTCTCTCAGGAGCGGATGCTTCTAGTGGTTAAAATTAATTGATGATAAAAACTGAAGAATAAAAAAAACGTTGTTTTGTTTTTTTGTTTTTCAGGAAAAAAAATTCTCAAAAAAAAGCTTATTCTTCATCATAACTTCGTCTCTTCGTTGAGTTTGTTTGACTTGATCTGCCTCATGAAGAGATGTTTGTCATTCCTCCCGAGAAGGAAGTAACCTTGTTTGAAAAGCTGTCCAGAGTATTTTCACCTGTCCCCGGAAAGGTGAGGAAAACGTTTGGCAGATTGAATGAGATGGATTTTGTTTTAGAATTTTTTAAATTGAATCAAATGAGACTTTAAGTGGATTTATTTGTTAACAATGATCTGAAGCTCATCGAGGAGCTTGTACATGTAATCATAGGCAGGACAAAGACATGGGACATCGACACTTTTTATAAATTACAAGGAGATTAACAGATGTTGGACAAACACGGATGGTGTCTGGGATTTGAACCTGGGTTCACTGCATCGTGATCGGCCATTGGATCAGATGGAAACACAAACAGATCAACCCTGGATCCATGTAACATCGTTAAAATGTTGCCCATCGCTTATCATTTTCCTCTTTCAATATCATTACGATTTAGTTTTACACCAGGAGAGTGACTTCAGAATATTTGAGATTGTTGCGCATTGATTGCTTCCTCATAATTTCATTTACTAATTGATTGGTTCATAATTTATAAAAACATTCCCAACGTGAATAGCACATCATGTTAGCTTAACAAACCCGACGTGGATAACACATCATGTTAGCTTAACAAACCCGACGAGGATAACACATCATGTTAGCTAAATATTCCTGATGAGGATAACACATCATGTTAGCTTAACAAACCCGACGAGGATAACACATCATGTTAGCAAAACAAAACCGACGAGGATAACACATCATGTTAGCTAAAGTAACCCGACGAGGATAACACATCATGTTAGCAAAACAAAACCGACGAGGATAACACATCATGTTAGCTAAACTAACCCGACGAGGATAACACATCATGTTAGCTGAACAAACCCGACGAGGATAACACATATTTGTAAAAATATTCCCGACGAGGATAACACATCATGTGAGCGAAACAAACCCGACGAGGATAACACATCATGTTCGCTAAATATACCTGATGAGGATAACATATCATGTGAGCGAAACAAACCCGACGAGGATAACACATCATGTTCGCTAAATATACCTGATGAGGATAACATATCATGTGAGCGAAACAAACCCGATGAGGATAACGCATCATGTTAGCTAAATATTCCCGATGAGGATAACACATCATGTAAGCCAAACAATCCCGAGGAGGATAACACATATTAGTAAAAATATTCCCGACGAGGATAACACATCATGTGAGCTCAACAATCCCAATGAGGATAACACATCATGTTCGCTAAACATTCCCGATGAGGATAACACATCATGTTGGCTAAACAATCCCAATGAGGATAACACATCATGTTCGCTAAACATTCCCGATGAGGATAACACATCATGTTGGCGAAACATTCCCGATGAGGATAACACATTATTGCAGTTCTCGGAACCGCGTGCATACAACAGATCGGTGTCCCAAGACAGTTATTCCATTATTATACGTGTAGTTCGTCCCCTTCCTTTTGTTTAGCGGAACAACAAGCGAGTGCGTGGCGATGATCTAACAGCTCGGGTTACTTAAATCATTTTCTCCTTCATTTCATCCCTACTCTTCTATTTTTTTGATTATTCCTGAGGTAAATCAGCCACGTGCGCCTTCGCTATAAGGTGGGGCCTCGTGGAGATGATGGCGTGCGGCGCCGAGGTGAGGGACGTGCTGCACAGAGATTCTCGTTCCCGGCGAGCCCTAAACCCGGCGTGTGCGGCGAGCCACGTGTGCTTGGCAGTGCGGGGTTGTCGACTCGAGCTTCCGATGGCGTGGGGAGAATTGCCGGTTGCATTAAAAAGGAATGCGAATAAATACCTCTTCAGAAAGAGGCTGCACAAATGGTGTTTTTCATGGCACGGGAAACACGGCCAGCACGACGCCCACGCTGCACGAAACGCTTACGGAGGCCGATAAAGCCGACTCCACGCCATGTTGGGCAGGATACGAGTGTGCGGGTCGAAGCGGCTTGTTCCTTTTCACCCTCAACATCTGACACATATTGGTGTTCGCCCCTCGCAGACACGTACACCGTCCATGAAACGTGCATGGATTTATCCATGGCGATGTACCTACGGTCCTTGCTGGCAGCAGCGGAATCTCCACAGATGGTGAATGTCTTCTCGTCTCCACTACCAGCGAAGCTGCGATCGAGCCGAGGAATGTACGATGTGGGCCACGTTGGTGCGCGCGAAGCAAGCACGTTGGTCGACGCTGGTCGAACGCCCGAGCCGGTATGCGGGACCCTCGACCGGTCGCGCGGGCACGGCCCGGGGGGTTTTGCAGGATGATTCACGTGCCCATTTCGGTGTGGGAGATTCTTCTCATGTCGTGGGATCGGAGTGCAATATGTTCACTGTCTGGGATGGCCTTGCCGGAAACAAAGTGAGGCGATTTCCGGCCCTAGCTGGCGGGCCACGTGAGGGGTCGGGGCCAATCGGAGCGCCCGATTCAGGTGATGACGTTACGATTTGGGGTGGCCCCTCCCCCCGAGCTGCAAATCCTATAAAGGTCGGAGAAGTCCCCTCCGTATCTCTGTCTTGCCTTTTGAGTTTCTCTGCCTCTCTTGCCTCGCCTCGTCGACACGCCACGACCCACCTCCTGCTGCCCAGACTCCGCCTCCTCATCTCCACCCACACGAAGTTTCATGCTTTTAAGGGAAAGTGCACAATCGACATGTTTTTTGGAGCTAAGCTGCCACACCAAGGTGCTCTGGTTCAAAACTTAATTTTTCAAGATGACGTCGCCAGCCATCTTGGATTTGGGCCTCTGGCAAAAAATGCCGGGATTTTTGGGAGGGACATGGGGGATACATTTTTTATAAAAGATCAATAGAAGTCAAATCAATCATGAAACCTTGCTAGCCAAAGAATGGTCACGGAATTGAAGTTCTTGACCTAACTACTGTTACATTTGGAACATCATTCAGTGACTCAGCCGAATGACCAACATGTGATTGCTTCTAACAGGTGATTCATCTTCTGTGGAGTTTGCTGCAAGCCTGCTCAAACTGGGAAATGGAGCCATGGAATCGAAAACTCAAGATGGAACTATCTTGACGAACAACATTGGGAAAACAGTTGCAACACTTCAACAACTACAAGATGCAGGATTTCCAAATATTGCACGTAACTTCCATGACCACAAGTAGCTATGCTAAAGAGCCATCTTGGCACCAAAAATTATGCAGCCAATTCCACAAACAGAGGCCTTCTTACACAGTTACCTAACACTATGCAAATGTACATGTCGGTTGACACTGTACCAGACACAAATGAAGCAGTCCACTACCGCACAGAATTTCTTAACTCCCTGGGAACACCAGGTGTACCTCCTCACAATCTGGAGCTCAAGATTGGTGCTCCCATTATACTTCTCAGGAATCTGGTCCCACCAACTCTGAAATGGAACACGTTTGGCTGTCAAGAAGCTTATGCCACATGTGATTGAAGCCACAATCATGAATGGCCATGTCGCAGGACAGGATGTCTGTATTCCACGCATTGCAATCATCCCATCTGATTTGCCATTTCAATTTAGAATGCTCCAGTTCCCTGTCCACCTCATTTTTACTATGAGTATCAACAAGATACAAGGACAATCACTCAGAGTTGTTCGCCTCACCCTGCAAAGCCCATGCTTTTCTCGTGGCCAACTATGTTGGTTGTTCCAGAGTTGGCAATGGCAAAAACCTTTTCATCTTGGCTCCACATGGAAAAAAACATGCAACATTGTCTTTCCTGAAGCTCTCCAAGGGTTAAAAAAAAAAAAACAACAATGTCAAACACTGATAAAATGTGATGTGAAATCCTCAGTGCTGAAAAATGAGAAACAAAGAAAGAAGAAAGAGAAGAAAGACAGAAAGAGGAAAAATAAGAAAGGCAGAAAAAGGAAAGAGAAGAAAGGAAAAAGAGGAAAGAGAAGATGGAGGAAGACAGAAGGAGGAGGAAGATAGAAGAAGGAGGAAGATAGAAGATGCAGGAAGACAGAAGAATGAGGAAGACAGAAGGAGGAGGAAGACAGAAGAAGGAGTAAGACAGAAGAAGCAGGAAGACAGAAGAAGGAGGAAGACAGAAGAAGGAGGAAGACAGAAGCAGGAGGAAGACAGAAGAAGCAGGAAGACAGAAGAAGGAGGAAGACAGAAGAAGCAGGAAGACAGAAGAAGGAGGAAGACAGAAGAAGGAGGAAGACAGAAGCAGGAGGAAGACAGAAGAAGCAGGAAGACAGAAGAAGGAGGAAGACAGAAGAAGGAGGAAGACAGAAGAAGGAGGAAGACAGAAGAAGGAGGAAGACAGAAGAAGGAGGAAGACAGAAGGAGGAGGAAGACGGAAGAACAATGAAAAGATGATAAAGAACAAAGGAAGAAGGAGAGGCAGATATAAGTACACAAAGATGATAAAAATCAGGGAATAACAAAAATCCAGAGCAACTGAAACTTCTCAACAACAAAAAGCAAGATTAGAAGCAAGCACAGCAACAATGACGGCATTCCACCCTCACGTACTTGCGATCTCCCAGTCAATGTGTTGTACTTCAGTCAGTTGTCTGTACTATCTGGTTCAGGAGGACACAATTCAGGCCGATGAAACCTTTGCTGCCCCTGTGTGAAGCGGGGCCATCGCCGTAAAATACAAAACACACAGGAAATGGCACTTTGTGTTGAGGCGCGGCGGTGATGGTCATGTTTAACCCTCGACCAGTCAAAGATCCCCGGGGGGTTAAACACAGCAAGGTAAGCCTGGGTCTTATTCGCTGTCTCCCACCTGTCTCTCTCTTTCTCTTTCCTCCCGCATGCTCCTCTCTGCCTCCCCTCCCTCCTTCACCCCTTCTTCCACCCTCTCTCTCCTTTAGTCCTTCTCTTACCCCGTTCTCTTCGTGAAACATTCCCGATGATGATAACACATCATGTGAGCTAAATATTCCCGATGATAACAAAACATGTTATCTAAACGTTCCTGATGATGATAACACATCTTGTTCGCAAAATGTTCCCAACGAGGATAACACATCATGTTAGCTCAACATTCTTGACTAGGAAAACACATCATGTTCGCTAAACATTCCTCATGAAAATACATCATGTTGGCGAAACATTCTTGACGAGGATAATACATCGTCATGTAAGCTAACTATTCATGACATTGAGAACAACATGTTCGCTATATGTTCCCAGTGAGGAAAACACATCATGTTAGTGAAACGTTCCCCATGAAAATGAGTAATTTCTCAGAGGAGCGCGTTGCCACAGTTCTGCATCATGTCCAATTACAGCATTAAATCGAAAACTACATTAAAAGTTGATTGACTGATGGATGTGGAAGACAAGATGTTGTTTCAGATTGAGAAACCAGCGGGTTTGGGAGCCAATCCGGAGTTCAGGCAATATGGAGCATGAGATGGGGTAAATGGGTTTCGATGAAAACATAACACACTCGATACCAAAGTGCTCTGAGAGTGCATACTGTACGATATAAGGAGTAGGTAGTGTGCTGGAAAGTTGGTTGGACAAGGGTGAACAACTGGCACTGGCCCCCTGGGATTACAGCTATTTAATGTTTTATTTTGAACACTGAATTAGACAAATTGTACGGAATCTCATCCCTATTCCACATGCGAACACAGGAGTAAATTAATTTAATTAGCTTATCTAATAATCAGGTTATCTAACCTGATTATTTTTTTCCTTTGCATACCTTTCTGGCAGTCAACCAAAAATGAAAATCATTCTAAATGGGAAACTTAATATTTAGGGGAACCCAAATACATTTTCTTTTTTGTTCTGATGAAAAAAGATGAAAACGCTGGTCACATGATTACTTCAGCTCTGGAAGGTTTTAATTTCCGTTATATTAACGGTTTATCAGTCAGGGATTTTGTATTCATTGATACATCGGTTTATATAATACTCGAACCGAAATGCTCATCATTGCCCGACAGCCGACACCACGAACAAAATGGGCGACGAATGCTTTGTCCCACTGTCACAGAATGACCAGGTGTCTTGTGTGTTACGGGATCGTCCCGTTTCATTCTTTCCCTGGACGTCATTTGTGTCCATGCTGTGTCCCACCGTCATGTCCATGAGGTGTCAGTATCGCTTCCCCAGTGGATGAGGCATTGTGAAGGAGGGAGGAATTTCAAATCCTCTTGGAGCAGTGGATGATGTACATGCTTTCTGTTCACTTATAAATAGACAGTCATTCATTTGATTTGCAGAGGTTTGTGTTGATAATAGATAGTTAATTATTTTCATGTTTTCTTGGATTTTGTCGGCCCGATCCACACTCGGGTATTTATGACAAACCTCTTCCAATTTTTGGCAAAATGAGGGTGTTTTGGCCATTGTTGTGGCATGAAAACCTCTCCCTTCGTATCAACATTTCAGCACCAAGTATGCATCGACTCGGGATATTTGTGGAAAATATGAAAAATATTCGCTGTTTGAGTTGAATCGTAATGCGATATAATCCATACACAAGACGGATCTTGTGGTCTACTTCTGGGTGCGACGTCACGGGCATGAGGCAGGCACGGGGTGCAGGGGGTGGTGAGGCTGGCGTGGGGTGTGGGCAGGGATGAGGCTGGCACAGGGTGCAGACAGGGGTGAGGCTGGTGAAGGGTGTGGGCAGGGGTGAGGCTGGCATGGGGTTTGGGCAGGGGTGAGGCTGGCGCTGGGTGCGGACAGGTATGAGGATCGTGTGGACTGTGGGCACAGGTGTGCTGTTTTTAGGAGAGTTCATTTGGAGGATTAAAAATACAGGATATTGGGTCCTTGACCGCAAACAAAGGGTTGTGAGGGAATGTTTCCTGGAATTGTTCTGAGATAATAAAGGGAATATAACTCATAAGTTGAGTGAAAGATGTAAACATACGGTTGGAAGATTGGTGAAGGCAGCAAGGTGTTGGACTTAGGAAGTGATGAGAACAATTTTGTGGTAAAGGGAGTGTTTCCACAATAATGGCCATTGGCTAAACAGGGAGGGGGGAGTGGGGGGGTGGGGGGCAGCAGCAAGGTTTTCAGTGGGATTGAGTAAGTAATTAAAGCTTTTTAAGGCTAAAGGAGTGGAGGAGAGGCTGGGAAGTGTAGATGAAGGAACTGTTAATAACCTGACTGGTTAGCCCAGGCAGCAAAACAAAAGTTACAGGAAAGGAAAAGTTAAAAATACTCTGTGGAAACACCAGGAGATTAAATAATAAGATGGAAGAGTTTGAAGCAAAAGTAGATAACGAGGAGTATGATACAGTTATGGTAAGTGTGACTTGGTTTCTTGAGGAGAGGAACTGGAGGACAGGATGAGAAGGTGACAAGATGTAGTGGTATGATTGGAAAGAAAATAGCAGGGGTGAAATGTTGATTAAAGACAACAATGTATTGAGAGAAAGGGATGATATCAAGGAGAGGATTCTGCATGGATACATGCCTGAAATTGTAAGATACTTGCAGGATGCTTTGATAGGTGGGGTGCCAGGTGTTAGGGAAGAGCAGGAAATAAAAGTGCATGAATAATTTGGAAGGGCATGTGGTATGTGGAAAGGGAAGAGGGATCATTATCGGGTGCGTTTTCGTTTACTTGGATCGATTAGGTGCATGAACAGGGAGATTGCAGAGGAGATGAGGATTTTCTAGATCGAGTCTGTAATTGCTTTCTTAACCCAGTTTGTAGGTAAGCCCACCCAGGGGGAGTGCAGCTGTGTTGGACCTCTATTGAAGTAATTACAAACACCGGCTTCCTTGGGGAGTGGCAGGGGTGTGGGGGGGGTCATGTGTATGTGCATATCATATGGAGGGCGGTGTTAATATGCTTCTTCTTTATCTTCTTGTTCAACGGCCACAACTGTTCCCATGGGGGAAGCTTGACCCAAGTCTTTCATATACCAGCTGGCCAGGCCTAACGTTCGCCTAAAGTGAGGCCAGGAATTTTGAACAAGGCCATGGTACCGGAGATAGGTCATGGTGAAGGACACCATGGAATCTTTAACGTCCACCAACTGACGCCAGTAGATGTGATGCCGAGTTTGACACACACTGATGAATCATCCTGCCTGTGAAACATGAGGCTGACAGTTTACAGCTGGGCTGAGATTGGAAACCAGGACAGACAGCACCAGTGTTCATATTGTTATTCACCCTTTGAACCCGAGCGGCTGTTTTTCCAGCCGATATGCAAACCTCCATATACCTGAGCAGCCAGTTTACCGGCCGATATTCAAACCTCCATATACCTGAGTGGCTGGATTTTTCTCCAGGAAGCCCAGGGTGGGGGAGCCAAAAATTCCAGGAGCTCAGGGTTCAAAGAGTTAATTATATTATGATGCCATACCATGTTCATTACAAGCAATGGTGCTCAAACAAGAACTGTCATACATTGGTTGGACACATTATGCATGCAGAAAATGAATATCTGAATAAGTCATCCATGCTGTGTAGGGAAGAAGAGGAAGAGCCAGATGTGGTAACAACTGCAGCAAAGATGTCTCTGCCAAAGCTTTGGGAAGTGGGGGAGGGGGAGAAAAAGCAGTGCAGGATTGGGATATTTGGAGAAATCTTTTCATTACTTTCACGAGAAGTCGGCCACTGGTTATAATAATTTTTATTTTCAGGAGGTGGATGGAGCAGCGACTCTTAGCCTATACACCGCCCAATGTGTAAGTGTGTCCAATTGTATTCAAATTTCCCTCAGGCAAATATTAAACAATTTCAGCAACCATTAGGAATGGGGTTATATTAGGAATGGGGTTATATATCAAATAAACGTCACAATTGGGCTCAAAGAATGCCAGGGGACATATCGCACGTCACACTTGAAGCCATGGCCGGGAAAAAGTCACACATGAGGCCCCAAGATATGTTATAAACAATCCACATATAATCTGATGGCTCGAAAAATCAGACAAGAAATGGCTGTGTGATTATTTTTATTTTATGTTATTGTTTTTTTGAAAGAAAAATCGGACAAGACATCATTCATTTCAGCACCTTTATTAGCTAAAGATCATTGCGGCCCAGCTCGAGGCTTATCAAGTCGAGATGGCTCGGATCTGTTAGTCTGTGGGAGACGCGATTGGCATCAATTGTCACGTGGACATCGGGTTTCGACCAAATCTCTTTCAGTTTTGAGTTACAACAGTAGTGACTGTTGAAAAAGGAAATCATACGTTAGACAGAATTGACTCCAGGGAGTAGACCGGGAGCCCAGACGATTTATTCATGCAAAAGGTTTGACCTCATGAACGTGAGGTAACGACCCCAGAGATGTGAGATATCGATTGCTGCCGGGGCGGAAGTGCGGTTTTGACCCCGAAAACCCCTGGTTCGGGGCAAAAAAATGACTTTTATCGATGTAAAAGATGGCAAGGGGAAAATCACTCAAATCTTCCGTTGGGTTCCCTTCAATGGCAAATGAGCAAAGACAGGAAATTTGGGAACGGCCTTGACCTTGACAGTAATGCCTATACGTGACGTCATCCAACCGTAGTATACTGAAGTACAAATTTGAAAGTCCGTTTGCTCAAAAAGTAAGCCATCAAAACCCAAGCCATAAAGTTATATATATAAAGTTATAAAAGTGAGATTTTATATCTTGTCGTATCGATATTTATCATGACCTACGATAGACTGTACACAGAAATGTGTTGTTAGGGTTTGGGTTCGGGTTAGGGTTCGGTATTGTTTCACTCATGGGCCGAGTGCGTCTGTGACCCACATGTGTAGACCTGCACTACTAGTGTCGTGTTCTACTATCGCAGTGTAACAAATGACGCCTGTGTGCAAGTCTGTATACGTCTCAGTCAGTCTTGTCATCGACGGCACCTCCAGTGTGGCATTGTGAGGAACATGCTTTCATTTTGTGTTTGTTCTTTCTTTTTCAATTTTCCATGGTAGACCGAGCGATATTCAAAATGATGAGGATGAGGATGAGAAAGTGGGTATGATATTCATCATTCTGTGAAACATGTAAGCTGTTTCATGATGGAATGTGAGTGAAATATTCTGAATTTTAATTGAATGATTCGATCAGCGTGACCTGTATCACAATAGTTATTGTTCCTGTTCCATGGACAGGGTGTGGAGCATGTCAGCCCATATTGCATCATTTGTAAAAAGAAAGAAGGAAGCTCAGAGCTAAAAAATTTCAAAAAAGGAACTTTGGAAACAGTGAAAAATGCAGCTGGATGTCACAAGGCTCTCATACAAGATTCCTTTGCTGGCGCCACAGAATATAGAAGCAGTACCGAGGAACTGGAATCACACTTGTATCATTCGCAATGCATCAGCCGTTACTGTGCCGTCAAGCGACCTTCGATACCCGAATCAGTGCAGACGGACACACCAAGCAAGACCACTCGCTCTGGTTCAGGTCTCCCTTCCATAAATCAGAGAGGTGTTCTTGAAACTCAGTGCATTTGAAGACGAGGAAGAGGAAAAAGATGAAAAGCGATGATGATGTGTCACGAACGAAGGGATCCAGGCTATTATGCTTGCAGTCAAGAACAAGAATGACGTGCGAATTCTTGTACTTGGGCCTGACTTGATAGCAAAGGAGGCGAAGTATCACAATTATTGTCGGCGTGACTATTTAAGGGAGGATGCAAGATGATATACATCAGTACAGTGTGCAGAGCCTGATATCTAAGGCAAAGCAACATTTCACGGGAATTCTCGTTGACAAACAATCTCACAAATCTGGTATATTTGTCTTCCATTGCTCATCAACCCCTAACAAAGCCAATGCCATTCTCAATGAATCCAGTCCCAGAGTTGTTGAAATCAGATGTGCAGCAATGGCGTTACGTGCAGAGATCCTCGCGATGCTTCAATCAAAGACCCCGTCACCTACTTAAATTCAAAGCCTGAAGGAGAGCTCACCTAACATCCCTCCTCTGGTTCTTCTGTTCATCCGTAGGCTTATCGACGGACTGCTGGCAGAAACAAAGAATACCGAATCCAGAGATGTGACAGACAGGAGAACTGTTGACTGTGTGTCGGATGCTCTGTTTAACTGTACCAGGAGATCGGTTCGTCCGTGGAAACATCAAGCACTTGGATTGGGTACGGGAACTCTGACAGGAACCAAATCAGTACTGACCATTGCATTAGTTACGATGAAGTAAAGCGGCTGGAGACAGAAATTGCTAACACATGCTCTGATGGTGAACGAGACACGCCTGATGGCCTCAGTCTGCGCAGTGACTTAGGAACTGGTGAGTATCCCATACCGATGCAATTACACTTTCAATTTCGAGAATCCAAAATACCAATGATATCGCACCAACACCAAATGTAATTGAACTAAGTTTTTATCTTTTACTTTCAGCATGCGCCTGAGATAACTACGATGTCAATACCAAGACTCCAGAAGGCAAGAATACGCTGCATACCATCGTGGGTATTTGCTCCCAGAATAAACTCCCATCTGAGACACGAGAGACTACACTTGTCGCTGGCTCATTCAGTTCTCGACTTAGAAGGCACTTTGATGGGACAATGAAGGTAATACCTCCTTTCTTCACGTCACTGAAACTTCCTCAATTCAAGCTGTCCACGCCTGATGAGATGGCAGAGAACAGACAGCAGTGATTTTCCCCTTGCCGTCTTTTACATCAACAAATTAGATTTTTTTTTTTTTTTGGCCCTTTCAGGGACTGCTGTCAAGGTCAAGGCTGCTCCCAAAATTCCCGTCTTTATTCATTCATTACTCAGGTGACCATAACGAAAGATTTGAGGGTGATTTTCCTCTTGCCATC
Organism: Eptatretus burgeri; assembly: GCF_056783735.1. Classification (NCBI taxonomy): domain Eukaryota; kingdom Metazoa; phylum Chordata; class Myxini; order Myxiniformes; family Myxinidae; genus Eptatretus; species Eptatretus burgeri. The sequence continues at coordinate 64,922,987 of NC_140976.1, read as the reverse complement.
ATTCACATCAATAAGTCATTTTTCTAGACCTCAGCAGGGGTTATAGGGGTCAAAGCCGCACATCCGCCCCGGCAGCAATCGAAATCTCATATATCTGGGGTTGTTACCTCACGTTCATGAGGTCAAACCTTTTACTGTCTTTTACATTAATAAATCGTCTGGGCTCCCGGTCTCGAGCCCCCTGGTTATAATAATTATGGTTATAATAATTTTTACTTCCAGTCGGTGGATGGAGCAGCTACTCCAGGTTTGTTTTGTTTGTTGATAAGGAGCAGTTTAATGATAAAATAATTTTTACTTCCGGAAGGTGAACCTCACCAAATGCCACGAAAAGCCATTTATACACTTTAACATGGAGTTTGTACAAGATGGAAAACCCCCTTGGGGAGGTGGTGGGGCAGAGAAAATGAAGTCACTTCATCCTTCGTCATGTGACCCCTCGTCTGCTTATCAAATTGTTCAGATGGGACAACCCAGGCAAAAATAGCTTTCCTATCCTTTAGTTATTCTCTGCAGACTACTGTCGTTGCACATGTTACCAACTATAGCATATGAGAGTACGACTCTCATTTTTTCCTGGGGCAAGTTAATGACCGAATGAATTTGAAGTACAAGTAGCACAGTCAGACAGATATCAAACTGTGTATTTTAATGTCATGATTGTGTTAAAAATGCAAACGAAATATTTGCCAAAGTTGTGAGATTTTATGATTTGGGTTCCTTGCACTCCAGAGAAAGGTTGTACTTACTCCATGTGAGGTGTCCTTCCCATGTTGTCCACCCTTCGGTTGAGAATTCCTGTGCTGCTATCCAGGTGTGTTTGATGCGTTCAAATAATACGATAATGTTACAGTTTTGGAAGGCCCTGGGGAGACACATCCCAACAGATAAGGGTTCCCAAATGTAGTTATATCTGCAGCAATTTTGTTTAGATAAATAACTTCTCTCCTTGTATCAGTGGATAGGGAAAAGTGTTCTGTTTGTGTAGCAGATTCGAACCCCCTTTGTCATTCTTCTGTTTCTGAATCCCCTCTCTTCTAATCTAATTTCTTATCTCTGTCCCCATCTCCTTCAATATATATCTCTATCTCTATCTCTATCTCTATCTCTATCTCTATCTCTATCTCTATCTCTACCTCTCTCTCTCTACCTCTACATTAATATATGCTTTGCAACTCACATTACATGTTACAAAAAGTTTATTGCAACTCACTGCAAATCTAATCATGTACATCATAAAGCAAATCATGAAGTGGTGAAGACCGGGAGTGCGAATCTCTTCAACAAGCAAGAAACGGCAGAACAAAGTGCCGCGGATAAGTGGGATTGGTTGTGGCTCCATTATAGAACCATAGGCTCGGCCAATGAGCGACACATGGTAACAGGAACGCACCACTGGGGAGGCAATGCCCACAAAGCTCAAGCCATGCTCGAGGGGCGGGCTCCAGAACCATGACTCTCCAAGGAACTTTATAAGCAGGAGAATTCTCACAAATCCAGATTTTTTAGGGCGTGTTTTCACATTGAAAGTGTTTTCTCCGACAATTTTTAGCTCGCCTGTTCGAAGAACAGAGAGCTATTGCGATACCCCGGCGTGATCGTGAGCATCAGCGTCAGCGTGAGTGTGAAAATGTTAAAGTTTTTGGTGCAAGTTATTTCCTTTCTAATGTTTTTATCAACCACACTATTTTTTAATGATTACAATATACAAATACATATATTGCTTTAAAATTATTTGGATCAGACTTCACTGTAATGCTTTATAAAAAATATTATTAGACTCGTCTTTTAAAAACGATAAATGTATAAACAGGCGAGCAATGGGTGGCTTTGACACCAACTCTCTGGTTATAGTATGTACCAGTACCGAGTCGACACCGGTACCATTTGGGTCATGAGGCGAATGTGATTTCAAATTTTTGGTCGTGGACAAAAAGATTTGGGAGCCAACAGGTTAGACCATAGTGTGTTCTGCTGACCAGGAGTTCTGCCCGGCCATTCCATTATGGTTCGTTATTTGCCAACGTCCCACTTGCGTTATCGCTCGGCCATTTTGGTAGACAGCAGTGGGGTGTTGAGAGCACGGTTCCACAGCTCGAAGGCTTAATTCGCCGGAAAGGTAAAGCAGAGTTAGATGCTGGACCCTGCCTGATTTTAATGTCTTCGATGGCATCCGTGGTTGCCCAGCGACCCGTCGTGCCACGCAGAGTTATCTTCCGCTCGTCGCCTTCAGGGTCACTGGCTGGGAAGCAGGTCCGAGTACTATCCTCACAACCTCCGGACGTGTACCAATATGAATGTAATATGATTTGATTGTGAAATATATTTGAGATCTCCCCATCCTTGCTTGCGACCAAGGCTGTGCAGGAAACTCTTCCCTCCTGCCCCCCCCTCCTCCATACAACAATTTATTTCCAAACAATGGTGGTCAGAGTTGATTAAATATGTTGCTGGGCAGGTTTGTAATGCGACATGGGCCTGCAAAGGCCATGAGACAAATGCCTTCGGTGATGTCCAAAGGTCATCATGGCTGTAATGAACTTCAGAGGAATATTTTTTTGCAATGATTCCCAGTCTTTGGACTAATCCATGAAGCCATGTTGGTTTAGTACTATATATGTATGATATATCTACATCTGGTGAGGTGTGCTGATTGGAAGGAGGAAGAGGAAGTGAAAATTGAGGAAAAGAAGAAAGGGGGTCGAGGATTTGGGAGAAAAGAGAAATTATGAGATACTGCAGTAAAAGTAATGCACTGGGGAGGGGAAGAGGGGCCGCCCCCCTCGTCTTTTGCACCAGTAGTGTGGTCTTGAGGTGAAAGTGTCTGATCCATAGCACCTTCGAGGATGCCCAGTTAGCAGCTGACTCTGGAGGCCAACTTTGAAGTGTGGTTTGCCCAAGAGAGATCATGGCTGATAGTGAGACCCAGGAGTTTGAATGACTGAACTTCCTCAAGAAGATTGTTGAGAAAGTAGATGGGGGGGGGTGGTTGCAGGAGGGGTTTCTAGACGGTCCTTTTGGAGATAGATAGTGAGAGTGTGAGATTTGTCAGAATTGAAGGATGTGTTCCAAGTACCAGAGATATCAAGAGATCATTGATGGAGATCATGAATATGCCTGGGCCTAGAGCACTGCCTTGGGGTACTCAATCGTTACTCGGGAGAGATGAAAGAATTGTGTTGAGTGCCACGCATTGACTATGAGAGTTGAGGAAGTCGGTAAGCCATGTGTGGAGTTGGCCATGGATGCCTTGTCCACCGAGAAGCTGGGAACCCATCTCATTGGCACAGAGTTTGGAGAGTAAGGCAGTGTTGCAGGTTCAGGGAGTGCGCATGGCTCTTGAGGGGGTGGCTCAGACCCGCTGCTTAACATCAGACCCTGAAGCCGACGAGCCACGGATAACTCCGCGATCCGACGGATGCCAGAGAGACAGAGTTTGGAGAGTAAGGTAGGATGGCAGCTGTATCAAAAGCAAGAGATATGTCCAGACTGCATCAAAATTTGCTTCTTGATGTTTAAAATGATTCAACTTTGACACTTTGACGAAAGTGTGGGACAGAGTTTTGGTTGGGCCTGGAAGGGTAGCCGATGGAAGTGAGACCCACTGCGTAATGCAAATTGCACCGACTCATGTCGGCCTTCTCTGTGCAGGGGTGGTGTGATCGCAATAGGAATACTGTACTGCGGACTGGTTAGTTTATTCATTTATTTATTTATTTATTTCAAAGAGGGAGTTAGACAGTGGAATTGTCCTTTTGTGGTGTATGAGCAGGACTCCCCCAGCTTCATCCCCAATTGAGGTGTTATCACAACCAGAAAGTCCCATATTATGCAACGAGTGCTGAAACTTTTCTGATCACAGTGGGTTCATAAAAACAACGCATCTTTCATTGATTTCACAAAATATAATTGACATTTCATCAGGTATAAAGAAATGCATCGCAAGATGTAAAAAATAAATAAATAAAAGAATATTATTATCATTATTATGATGATTATTATTATTATTATTATTTCATTTGCAGCACAAGGCTGTGGGGTGGAATCGTTGGCTGAGAGCGCAGTTGTGCCACTGATACAGTGCCCCCAATAGGTTGTAGCAGGAAATGGTTATTTGGTCAGGGTGCCGGCAAAAGCTCACCTCCTCTGTGAAGGACGACACCGTGGGATATTCAATGTCCACCAACAAATTCTGGTCGACTCGACGTGCAGTTTAGGGTCTGAGGGACAGCACACACACACACACACACACACACACACACACACACACACACACACACACACACACACACACACACACACACACACACACACACACACACACACACACACACACATTGATGAATCACCCTGCCTGTGAAACACTGGGATTGACGGTTTATAGCCGAGTCAGGAATCAAACCCAGGCTCGACACAGTCCATGGGCCCAGGCCAGAAATTCCACTTGTCGGTCCCATCTAAGGAAACCAATCCAAGTTATGATTTTGAATTGGTGTGTATATATATATATATATATATATATATATATATATATATATATATATATATATATATATATATATATATATATATATATATCATATTTTGATGTGATAACCATTGCAGACTGGCAGCTTATTGGTCGTTATCATCTCTGGAATGTACCCACCCTCCGCATGATGAAAGCGAAAAGGCAAACTCAGAAACATTCACGAATGATGCAATTGCTGTTTCCATATGGGGCGAGAATGAACTGCAAACCACAACGCCATGTCTGAAATGCTTTATTTATACCATCCGAATAATCCTTTCTGTCATTTCTGAAGACAGAATTTGTTTTATGGCAGAAAGGGGCGAATAATAGGGCCTATCAAAATGTTGCTGATTAGTGATTTTCAGTACATTTTAATTTATAATATTGTCATACAAGTTCCCTGGGTAGTGCTACTGATCCGCAGTAGCATACAACATGCACATGTTGTATGAGGAAAACATTTATGAACATTTTACAAGTTTTTTACCACAGTTAAAGGAATTGCCCTTCCCCTACCCTCGTTCCAACAAGCGTCCAAAATGTGAAATTTACGGATAACCCAAATTTCACCACGCTACTGTGGCATGTTCATGTACTATGTTTTACTCATGCATATTTGTAGCCATGAATATCCTTGTGATTGTGCCAAAACATGCACATCATGGATCAGTAGTCAAGACTTTATCACTGTTATCAGCATCAGAGTCCTCAAGGTCCACAACCTCTTCCTCGACATCAGCGGGCTGGTTGCTGCAGGTTCGCAACTTGCACATATCAGTGCACTTCAGCTTATTGGCAAGGCACGTGCAGTCTGGGAGTTTGCACGACCGTCCACACTTGCAGGAAAGCAGTTGCAACACTGCATCCGGTGCTGGAGAACCCTGCATCCACTCCATTGCCAGCTTCCCGTCATCATCATTGGTCCATCCACAACCCTTGGGGCTTGGAACATAGGGTTAGCATTGCAGACAGCGCCTCCAAATATCAGCCTGGTAGTTTACATGGAGGACGTGCATGAAGAGGCAGTCTTCACATGGTGGAAGCTGACTGGACTCTATCTCTCCCCATCTGGCACGGAAGAGTTGATGTCGGAGTTCATTGACTTTCGTGGTGTTGGAAGACGGCACGTACATGTGGGAGGTGACCTCTTGCAGCTTCTGAAAGAGCTCAGTGGATACTTCCCATGAATGACCGAGCTGACTGAAGGCCTCTTGGGAGGTCTTATCCGACTTCATTTGCTTCAAGGCGCCCATCTTTCCCCGGCGTGCAAAGGCACTGACTGTATCACAACCGGAGAACACGTGCAGTCCAACCAGGGCATCACAGACACTGTCTCCCATCGATCTCGCAAGCTTGTCAATGTCTAAGAACCGTGTGCGGGTTTGCGTACCACACTTCTGATACACGGGGCATGGGATGTCCTTATTGAAGGCAAGACACAGCACAAGGACATCTGTATCTTTGCAGTGATCACCACAGCCTTGTACCCAGCCTCTGCTGCATGCAGAGCCTGCAGAAGCATTCGGGTGTCTGCTTCCTCCTGTGTGGACTTCAGCTCTGCCACTTTCTCCCAGTGGTCCTTGGTGAGCTTGTTGCAGACCTCCTTGCAGGTTACATAGAGCAACTTTTCCTTCAGTTTCTCCCTGCTTTTTGGTTCTTTCCACTCCTCTACCAGGAACTTGATTAGACTTGCCTTGTTGGAAGAGCTGCAGAGCAGTTTCCTCCACTGCTGAATTTTGTGGCCCGGTGCGATGCTCCTGAACTGGATTGCTGTGCTTGCACCTCTGTTGCATCTCTCTGCGTCTTTGAAGGACGTCTCTCGGTAAACATCGAAGACAATATCAATGCGTTTACTCTGGGCTCCATCATGAAGAGCCGTTGACAGTATCGCTTCAGCCAACTGTGAAAACGTCTTGTCATTCACTTTCATCTTCTGTACCAGGCTCATGCCCTCAATGACAGTTGCTGATGGCTCTGCAATAACTTCAGCGGGAGAAACACTCTTTTCCAGCTCTCTGGCAAGGGTTGCTTTGTTCGTCTTCCGCAGAGATCCATCGCCATTAGCAAATGACCGTGGCAAGGGCCCCAGGGGGTGCGCCAAGACATCTCTTATGTGCAGATCTCGACTCTGAGCAACGAGGATCATGTGCCCAAACAGGTTCCTGTCAGCCCTGAGAACAATTTCTTTGGCCTGCGCTTTGCTGGTTGGTTTCTTCCGGATGTGGGTGAATGCTTTCAAATTCCTTTTTGTCATCTTGTCATTGAACTGTGCAGTTGGTGGATTTGTCTCCAGGCGTTTCTTCTTGAAATCCTGGTATGCCTCCTCTCCTACCGTGCGAGCTGCGAGGAGGTCATTGGCAACATCAGGAGGAGCAACAAGCTGACAAATTGTGCTTGATCAGGACTCAGTGGATCCAGCCAGCTGTTCTCCATGAGATCCACCAAGGATTGGATCTCAGCCTCATCCCTCCGGATCCTCGGTAACTGCAGATCTGGATGGTTCAGCTGGGAGTGACTTCGACCTACCATATCCCTCAGGTGCCCAAGGTACATACTGTGGTAATCTGACATCAGATAGTATTGGGTCACAGCTCCTGGATTCAGACTGAATCCTTTCGTTCCTCCAGGTGTCTGTGCATCTTTGTTGACAGTCTCCTCGATCATCTGATCCATGAGAATCCGTCCGAATGGGTTCGGGGTGCCGATCTGAACCGAGAAGCCACCTTCCATGAAGTGCGCATGTACTTCGGGGTGGTCGAGCGGCAGTCGGGACATCTGTGCGTAGTAGTCGGGTTGGAATCGGGTTAGGGTTAGGGCCTCCATAGGTCCTTGGTAGATTGGGTGGTAATGCATGCAATAGGAAATTACCATCAATCACACAGACATCGACTGTGGATGGAACATCAGATGTTACTTTTCCTTCAAGGGGCGCGGTTGTCATCCATGGTTTAATCGTCATCCATGGTTCAATCGAATGATCGCTCTCCTGATCATGTGATGAGATCATCTCCAAGTCTGAAAAATGTTGACATCGCTGCCTGAATTTCTATCAATTTTGCATCCTATAGTGGACCGATACATCGAATGTCTAATGAGCTGAAAGTGTCACATTGTAGAGGAATTTAAGACTATGAATATGCATCATCTCACGGCCTGAAACTTTGCATTTGGAAATTTCCATTCAAATGTCATCACATACATTATCGATGAACACACCAAAGTACTCACCTCCTTCGTCTGATTCCATTACGATTTGGAGAGTCGATGGCTGGAGAATCGTAGTCTGCAGTGCGCTGCACCCTCGGAAGTCACCAGAATCGACAAAAACACATGTTCATTTGAGGTGGTTCTCTGGCAGAACCTGCCATCTCAGCGATGTACCAGACCTAAAAAGTTTTGGTGCCGCCACCAATGTTTAATTTCGGTTTGGGTTGGAAACTACGCGGTTGTAAAAAAAGGGAAGTAGTTTCGTTTTCTGCTGGGCATTCAACAATGGGGTTGCGCCGAGCAACTTTGGTTAAAGATACAGTAGTTACCATTGGTTGGCGTTAACCACTTTAATTGATTCTTAAGGTACTTAGGCTGACCTGATTGCATTCTTAAGTGACATATTCTATATTGTTATTCACTCGACTTTCATTTGCAACATGTTTCGTTTTGGTGTTCAAAAGTCTAATTAAAGTGATTACACTGCAATCTGGTCTCCGAACCTCAGAGAGTACTGCAATACCGATGTCAAAACGCTTGAGCTCAGATGATAACAGAGACAGGTGATCATCCTCTGTTTGGGATGGGACATTCCAGGCACCCACCCGAAGAGACCGCCTCAGGTTAACCCCAGGAGACCGCCGTCTGTTGGATGATACCTCATCACCACCCCGACACACAATACTGCAATCTGACCCCAGGAAGGTTACCCCATGGTTTTCCTCCTATCATCAAAAAGTGGAGGTCCCAAAAAGCTTTGCCCCAATCCTGTCATCCGGTGAGCTGCCCTGAGGAGGGCAGCTGCACAGGAGGTATTCCCACGGAGTGGGTTTTCAGATTTTTTTTGGTATGCTTTGCCGAATGAAGGGGTTTATGGTGGCGGGAGTACAAATCCTGCCACCAAACTAGTAACCCAACAGCAGGAGGACATCCGCAGACACAGTTGGGCACTAGATTATGGATGGCCGTTGGCTCACTTGGAGCTTCTCCGCCCTTTGACAGGATGTGTTTTTAATACTGCTGGGTATCCATATCGTACACCCTCCTCACCAGGAAACTAGGTGGTGGAGACGGTTTAGTTGCCGATAACCCGACCATGAAACAGGTGAGTACAGGTTCACATGGCACCTGTAGCAGGTCACAGATGACTTCTACTGATGCATTCAACGAACCCTCTTCTCCCCTCTCCCAATGGAAGCTGGAGTTCCCCAAAACTGTGCTTTGGATCCATTCTTCATCGTTATTGTTTCGTATGCAGCCTGTGGCTGCAGGTTGCATCATTTTCTGGAAGCATGGCTGTGCCGCTGATGCAGTACCCATGTTAGCAATGAGCTGGTACTGATTTTGCCGACGTGAGTAGGGTAAGAATACTGATTCTGGCTCACTTTTCCCCATGTAAATGAATGGGGGATTTTCAGCGATTCATATTTTTTTCCCTAAAAATAAATCCCCTTTTTATCCCAAGGTATATTTATTTGTCTCCCCTTTTAACTTGGAGGTTGAACCTCATTGAATTGAACACCTGGGGGTTGAACAGCTCACTCATTGAACCTATAAAGATTTGTTCATTCTCAAATTCCTTCAATAGTTTAATTTTCTTTGCACAATAATCCCCATCTAAAATATTGACAAACAAAACATTTGAATCTTTATATTTTTGAAGATACCCCTTTTGTGCCATTACGAAATGATAAACTTCTCTTAATGCTCTCATCTGACCACCTCCTGAGCCACAGGTTATTTTTTGTTAAGCCCCGCCCACTTTTGCTAAGCCCCGCCCACTTTTGCTAAGCCCCGCCCACTTTCCACAAGGTATTCAATAAGCCCCGCCCACTTTTGCTAAGCTCCACCCACTTTTGTGAGGTATTTTTTCTAAGCCACGCCCACTTTTCCTAAGCCCCGCCCACTTTTCATAAGGTATTTTTTCTAAGCCACGCCCACTTTCCCTAAGCCCCGCCCACTTTTGCTAAGCTCCACCCACTTTTCATAAGGTTTTTTTGAAGCCACGCCCACTTTTCCTAAGCCCCGCCCACTTTTGCTAAGCTCCGCCCACTTTTCATAAGGTATTTTTTTCTAAGCCACGCCCACTTTTCCTAAGCCCCGCCCACTTTTGCTAAGCTCCACCCACTTTTCATAAGGTATTTTTTCTAAGCCACGCCCACTTTTCCTAAGCTCCACCTACTTTTGCTAAGCCCCGCCCACTCTTACATCATTTCCAGTTCATCTCTGACTCACAAAGAAATCACTAGAAAATTACAGGATGTTATGGTTTTGAAAAATTTCCCAATGAAGGCTTGCCTAGGCTTGCCCAGGGAATTTCCAAAGGAAACCACACCCACCAGTCTTTCTCTATAAAAGCTTCAAACCCAGGCTCCATTTTAAACATTTGTTTTTGCTGGCAATGGTGTGCTGTGTGCTTGTCTTGTATGGAACTAAACCTTCAAGTTGATGAACTGGATTCAAACCTCTTATCTATTGAGGTAAGATTTTTATTTTCCTATTTTCAAACTTTGATTGAAGCATACTCATTTAATAATTAAATAACTTAATTAATACATTATTATTTTCTCTCACAGGAAATTGTATCTGAAATACAAAATGAAAATACTGCTTTTGCTACAACTTGGGGGAAATTGTTGGCTTGGTTGAAGACCTTATGAGCGACCAAGACCTTGAGTGGGATGACTTTGGTGTTCCTTGGAACTCTCTGTCTTGTATGGAACTAAACCTTCAAGTTGATGAACTGGATTCAAACCTCTTATCTGTTGAGGTAAGATTTTTATTTTCCTATTTTCAAACTTTGATTGAAGCATACTCATTTAATAATTAAATAACTTAATTAATACATTATTATTTTCTCTCACAGGAAATTGTATCTGAAATACAAAATGAAAATACTGCTTTTGCTACAACTTGGGAGGAAATTGTTGGCTTGGTTGAAGACCTTATGAGCGACCAAGACCTTGAGTGGGATGACTTTGGTGTTCCTTGGAACTCTCTGTCTTGTATGGAACTAAACCTTCAAGTTGATGAACTGGATTCAAACCTCTTATCTGTTGAGGTAAGATTTTTATTTTCCTATTTTCAAACTTTGATTGAAGCATACTCATTTAATAATTAAATAACTTAATTAATACATTATTATTTTCTCTCACAGGAAATTGTGTCTGAAATACGAAATGAAAATACTGCTTTTGCTACAACTTGGGGCGAAATTGTTGGCTTGGTTGAAGACCTTATGAGCGACCAAGACCCACAGAACGAGTTCGTCCTTGATGACCCAACCAAAGAGTTATACCTTGGAGACCAGCAAAATCCTGAAAAAGAGTTTTACAGCAATAGTACTCATTGTGAGTTATCAAGACAATACCCACTGAACAAGTTATACGTTGATGAGCCAGAATACAAGTTTTACCTTGGAGACTCACAAATTTTGAAAAAAATCAGTAAATGAGTTCTGCCTTGATGGTTTAAATAACTACCTTGGAGACTCAGGAAAAGGGTTCTGCCAAGATGGTTCTAAATATGGGAACTACCTTGGAGACTCACAAATTTTGAAAAAATCAGTAAATGAGTTCTGCCTTGATGGTTTAAATAACTACCTTGGAGACTTGGAAAGTTGGGGTTATTTTGAAGACTTGAAATGCTACCACTATTTGGGATTTAAACCTATCAAGAAAGTTCTTACTCCCTCTTTCTATGTCATCAAACCTGAAAGCCTTAAAAGACAGAATTGGAAGAAGAGAAAAAAAAAAAAACGTAAAATATATATATATATATATATATATATATATATATATATATATATATATATATATATATATATATATATATATATATATATATATATATATATATATATATATATAGGTGGAAATCTCATTTTGAAAAAGACTGTGTTGGGTGAGGATTGAGTTGGGGTTGAGATTTTGAATGTGAGGGTTGGGGTTGAGATTTTGAATGTGAGGGTTGGGACACACACACACACACATACACATCAACAAACAAAAGTTAAGCCTTGACTATTCAGTTGAGGATTCTGTGTTTGGGGTTCACAGATCTAAGAACGTCCACCCCTTGACACACATTATATACTGTTATACACCTCGGACTTGGCCCTCGAGTGTCCACAACGGTGTATAGTAGGAGGGAGTGAAGCGCCAACCTATTGCTCCCATTGCACACACACACACACAAACAAAAGTTAAGCCTTGACTATTCAGTTGAGGATTCTGTGTTTGGGGTTCACAGATGTAAGAACGTCCACCCCTTGACACACATTATATACTGTTATACACCTCGGACTTGGCCCTCGAGTGTCCACAAAGGTGTATTATCTGCTTAGTTTTGTCTTTTGTAATTCCTGTGAATAAAATGAACCTAAAATCTCTTCCGCTTCCAAATCATATATTTTATAAGTCCAAGGAACTGTATCTATTACATCAACAATTTTAAAAAGTTCTTTCGTCCATCGTTCAGTAAAACCCTTTTCAAAATGAGATTTCCACCTATATATTCTTACGATATCACCAACTTTGAACTTAGGTTTTCTGACATTAATCTCTTTTTCATATTTTAATTTTGTAAATGTTTCTGATGGCTTCATATTCGTTGACGTGTGAATCGTGTCATTATACTTATCCACAATATCCTGAATAAAAGATGACCATTGTTGTGAACCGAGTTGTGTGAATTTTTTATATAGTCTCTCTTTTAAGGTACGATTAAAACGTTCAACAACAACTGCCTTCCCTTCATTAAAGGTACTGTATAATGTAATACTGTTATTTTTTAGAAAATTCATAAATGTCTTGTTATAAAACTCTCTACCCTCATCAGTCCACAATTTTTTAGGTTTTCTCTTACTTTTATTAAATATCTGTTGAAAAGCTAACATAAGAGTATTACCTGTTTTGTTTTTTAAAGGGACAACCCACGCATATCTACTCCTCAAATCAATAACGGTTAAAGCATACTTGTACCCCTTATCATTATTGAGTTCAATCAAATCAGCAGACCAGATATAATCAACTTCCTTGGAATAAACTTTCCTTCTCTGAAACTTTGTGAATATTGGTTTATGTAATTCATCAGCTAATTGCTCTTCAGTCTTAATGGCATCATTAGAGCCTATAAGTTTTTTGAATTTCCAAGTCCAAGTTTCAATTTAGCACTAATCATCTTCTTCACGATGAACCTATCAACTTTTTCTCTCAAGGTTGGATTTTGTATCAGAGACAAATTATACAACATTTCTCTATCGGCTTCATGCTTTTCTTCCAACATTGTGGTATTCCCATAATCAATATCGTGTCTCATGCACACTTCATCAACTCTATTGATTGGTTTACTCCAGGATTTAGGATTGTCTGCCTCATCTAATCTTTTATCCAAGTTTGTGCCTGGACCACAGAAAGAATACCCTGGAAGATGTAATTCCCTGGGTATTCCAGTAGTTGTAAATTTACTTCCTGATAAAAACTTTTGTATATCTCCTCCGAGTTTGTGTTTGGAGATAAATTGATTTTTTTTTTGAACCACACACCGAACATATACCTTTTTGTATAACCCTGTTATTTTTACTTTTAATATATGAAATATTTTTAGTATTAGTTTTCTTTTTACATTTGAGACAATAACTCATTTATTTATGAGAAAAATTCCTGCAGAGTGCAAAAACCTTTTTAGTTTCCAACATGCACATTTGAATCTTAATTTTTAAAACATAAAGAATCCTTAGAAATGCCTTCACTCTCTCCTCCATTTATTTAAGAAAAACTTGAATTAAAATGAATAGCTTGACGATGTCAATAGTCTTGAAGAAAATATTGCAAATAGACTTGTCAATTCTTTGTTTTCCTCCTCGGTGGGTTGAGTTATTTTCTGTAATAACACCAATCTTTTTGAATCTCACTGGTTTCCATATTTTGATATTTATTCATTCTCTCTCTTTCCTCCCTCTCTCTCTTCTCCTTTTCCTCCTTCTCTTTCTTCTCCCTCTCTCTCTCTTCTCTCTTTCCTCCCTCTCTCTATTCTCTCTTTCCTCCTTCTCTCTCTTCTCCTTTTCCTCCTTCTCTTTCTTCTCCCTCTCTCTCTCTTCTCTCTTTCCTCCCTCTCTCTATTCTCTCTTTCCTCCTTCTCTCTCTTCTCCTTTTCCTCCTTCTCTTTCTTCTCCTTTTCCTCCTCTTCCCTCTCTTCTTCAACTCCTTCCTCATCCCTTACTATCCTTGAATCGTTTACACCCCATAGAATATTATACATATATTCATCAGGATTTCTTGTTATTCCTGTATCCAAAATAATTTTTTTTACAACAGGAAACCAATAAAATTTCTTTTGAATTTCTAAAAGAGCCTTACCTTTTCTTAACCTTATAATTTTTTCATTATTTAACATTCTAATTAAATCTAAAGTTGTCGGTTTATCAACATCAGCATAATGCCAATCTTTTATTGAAAATACCTCATTCTTATGTTGTAGAACATATTTATTAAAATACCGAATACCCTTTTCTTGAAGGTATGCTTGGACACAGAAATGATAATTTTCTTGAAGCCTTCTTGCTGTCATTTATGTATTAGAAATATATGTTAGAATAATATTATGGCACGAAACACCTCCCCATCTTCCCATAGTTAAATCATTTTGTATTTCCTTACTTATTATATATAATCCTGTTTTTTCTGTTTTCATGAGATAAACAAGGGCAAAACCATTATTATATTTACCCTTATTAAATTCTTTTATTTGTTGTTTACTAATCGTGGCTCCACAAAACTCATTCTCGATACCAAGTGCATAATATTCTTCCTTACGAGACTGATTTAATTGTTCCAGGTCTTCGAGGTTAATTTTAAATGACCAATTATACCCTAAATCATTCATATCATACCCCCATTGTTCTATTCTCATACAAACGATACGCCCTTCTTTATAAAAATTTATTTTAATTCGAACTGTGAATTCTGTATGACCTGGAGATAATATCAACACTTCTGTATCTTTGGAATACACAGCCGTTTTATTTAAGTATATATATTGTGATAAATCGTTTAATCTCACCAAGTCATTCGCGTCAGTCGGGCTTGGATAATTTTTTAATTTATAAGCATTTTTCATGTTAATATTTTTGTTTATATTATATTTATGTCGTTCAGCCTGTGCCTTTGTATAATAATTTGATAAATCAATATCCAGTTCTTGAGATACACCAAAGATAGAACCATCTTTACCAACATAAGTCATTTATATTAGATTAAAAATAATATCATAAAATTTTTTATTTTTGTTGAGTTGAAATAACACATAGACATAATTGACCACAACACTTGGAATTTAATTCTTGGACTTGAAATGTTTGATAAACACCATTCTGTAAGAATTTTATGACTTCAACAGGTGGTGGAAGACCAAAACTATCAAAATAATATTTGTCTTGATTATTAAAAATACAAACCCAATGAGAACCGTTCCCATTATTATCTTCTAAGTTCATAATAATATTCTTTGTATGTTTCGGCACATTTGTTAATTCATCTCTCATACAAATAACCACATTATGAATTTTTAATTTCTTACAATATTTGGCAAGTTGTAAATTTGATGTTGTATTCTTTCCAAATTCTTTCAACCACTCATCAATGCTCATTTATTTATTAGAAAGATATAATCCATTACCTCTTTTCGTTAATTTTACACCTGCTTGTGCTATAGAAGAAAGCATATCTCCAACTAACAATCTCGCTTTATCAGGCAGACCTTCAAGTTTTTCAGCAAAATCTACAATTACACCACTTCCACTAATTTGTTTCTCCAACTCTTTGTTACGTCTTTCCAATTCTTTTTGAGCCTGGAGTTGAGCCTTCCTTTCGTTGGCAGTTTTGACCGCTGTTGAAATACCACCCGTCAATGCTCCAACCGCACTTAAACCAGCAAATAAAGGAATTAGAAATGGGAGAAATCCTCCACTCGTCTCTCTTATTGAATATTTTTTCAACATTGGTTTTGTCATTTTAATTTTAAGTGAGCCAGTGTCATTCAAGATTTTAACCTGTTCTCTTGTGAGCAAAACATCAATTCTTACTGCTCCTTTTCTCTGAATTGTATTAACGTTAATCGTACAAGGCTTTTGATTTTGAACACAAGATGATAGTTTATGAAGATTGATTTGATTAACATATACCCCAGTTGGTACTTTGCCACTCATTTATTTAACAAAAAATTATGTGAGACTAATCATCACACCATTATCTGTATTAATCTGCAATTCTGTTTCTTCCAAAAGCAAACAATATGTATCAACTTCTTCACTCTCTCCTCTTTCAATGTATAGGGAAGTATCCACTCGATTAGACTTTATAGTTTCCTTTTGAGCGCTCAGGTCAAACGCATAGATTGTATACAAACTTTTAAATGCTGTCATATCCAAAATAGGTTCTTTATTTCCATTACTTTCACACACGTTTTGGTAAGACTTGTATGCTTCAGCAAAATCATTTTTTCCCAATTAATTTCCAATCTATCTCGTGGATAAAATGTTCCATCTAGAGAAACGCGAAGTTGTTTCACCTTAGCATTATCACTCAATGCATTATTCTTATCAGTCGCAGTATCACCATCTGGCTTTTTAAAAATCATCCACAGATATCGTGGCTTTCCTTCCAGAACACCCAAATTCCACGTGTAAGTAGTTTGATTGAGTTTAACGTGTTGACATCTTCTTTTGAGGTATGATACACTGAGTGGTTTCTTTGAGTTAAGTCTTCGATTCAACATCTCTTCTGTTTTAAGATTAGGAGTATATTCACTGATATACCAACTCATCTCCTCAATTACAAATTTATTCTGTTCACCAAAAGCACTACCAACACCAAAAAGCAATCTATTTTCATTATCATTCCTTTGTAGTTGAAATCTAATTTTAAGACCATACAGAACTTTATCATAATCACAAAATCCAAATATACCTTTAAGAGGAACTGCCACAGTAAAACTATTTTCTGCTTTTGTATCATCATTATACATTCCTTTCCTTTGAATATATCCAGGGTCTGTGTTTGTTCCCGTTGACATATCAGGAATAAAACCTTCGACAGACCCCTTTCCCATTCTATCACTGAATGTATAGAGTGTAAATTTCATCATTTCAGATACAGCAGAGACATAATCAACCGCTTCAACTTCTTGTGTTCCAATATACAATCGCACACTATCAAACATTTTCCAGAAGAAATCATTTACAAGTGTAGCGTTTGTGTTATTCCCAGCCTTAGTGAATTTAAATTTACACAACAAGAAACTTTCGGAGAGATTCAAATAGGTTTGTTGATTATTTATTTCAAAACTTTTTGTACCATTTGTATTCCAGTCTGTTCCAGTTATTGCATTTACCTTGAAGTAATCTTCTTTTTAGTGGAGTTTGAGATAATAATAGTATCATCCAAATCATAGATACTATCAATTGCTTCCATACTTGTATTTATTTAGGAAAAAGATGTTAAAACTTTTGAAACCCTGTTCCAAGTATTTGAATTATTTTCTGTCGTTCTTGGGGGACAACTGAGTTTTACCTTTCTTAATTTCTTTTATTGCTTGTAATTTATGAGATTCCTTCTGAGCATCTTTAATACTCTTTACAGCACCTGCTACATTTCCCACAGCAGAAGCAGTTGAACCAATTAGGTCTTTATGTTTAAGAATAGTTGAACCAATACCCATGAGAGTATCAATTATCCCATCTCCTCTAAATTGATGTCCGACACCCCTTTGTCTCTTAGGTTTATAGTATCCTCTACCAAGATACATACCTTCACCCTTGTAGTACGGGGAAAGGAACATCCCATCCCCTGTAATTATTTTATATTTTCCCAACTCGTGTTTCCTCACAATAACCATCGTATTTATTTATTGAAAAACTTCACGTAGGTGAATTCTGATGGATATAACTTCTCCATTAAAAGAAATCACACGATTATCTTGGTCGGTTATCCTAAAATTTACTCTGTGTATGGTTTTTCCTGACACAGGTAGATAAACCAAATTTTTAGGTTCCATATTGAATTTATAACCAATTGGGGTTGAGTATGCGCTGAATGAAAATATTGTATTTGTTTTTTTTCCATCATTATAAGCACCATCAATCAAATCACAGTGAATTAACACCGAATTTATTCCTGAGGATATTTGAATGACATTATCACTGTAAAACGTCCCATTAGTTTCAATCTTTTTGAGGAGAAACCTAATAACTCTCTAAATGAATTATCAATTGTGAAATCAACCTTGTAGTTATTTTTAACTTTAATCGTTGATTTTGAAGTATGTTTTTGAATGTTTATAACAATATTTTTGGTTCATCACCCTGTTCTTTCATAAGACGAGCAATTTCGGAAGATATTTGAGAAATCTCGTATGCTCCGGGTGAGACTGTTATCGTTTTGTATCCACTTCCCGGATTATAACTAAACTTGTCATTTTTCTCGGTTATATTAAATAAGGTATTATAAGTTTCCATGGACAATAAAGATGCCTCATATTCTTTTGTTGTGTCAAGTTGTAGTGGGTATGGGAATGAAGATGTGTGGTCACTTGTTGTGAAATTAAAACTCAGGATTGTGCTTCTCATCTTATTTAATATGAGATAAAATGTCTTTATATTGAGATTTATTAATTATTTTCATGTTCATCAACTGGTCAAAAATGGCTGATGCTTCATTAAAACAATTGTTATTTCCAGCCTTCTTACTGCCTAACAACAATAACAGTCTATTAACTAATTGCGATGGGTCATTTGGAAGAAAACTAATACCTGAACCAAGGATACTTAAAGCCTGAATAATGTGTTTCTCCTTCTCATTCTTCCTACTTTTACCAGAAAGAATAACCTTATAATTTAGAGTGTTCAGCAAATCAATATATACTCTATCATCATTATTTTCCATATCCAATGGTTTATCAATATACTTTGATTCATCCCTCACAGTTGAACCTTGTCTTCCATCTTTTGTGAGAAGAAACATTAATCTCGGAGTTAGTTTAACAGGGGGTTGAGCAGAACTTAAGAACCTTAATTCATCATTAAATATCAATACCTTTTCTTGAACAAGATGAAATATTGCTGGTTGTTCTGTTGGAATGAGTCCTGCTTTGGTTTTTGAATCCGCTGAATATTCATTGTTTTGAACAGCATTCACAATATAATCAGGGGGTTGATTAATCTCTTCCAGTTGTTGAAATAAACCTTCATCATATTCTAATTCTCCAATATGCTCTAATTCTTCCTCCGTCATTTGACTGAAATCTTTTAACATTTGGAGCTTTCTGGGAGTATATTCTACTGTGGGAACTGTGGAAACATCTTTCATTTTTTCTTGGGAAGTTTTTAAAAGTGGTTCAAAAAATTTCTCTTGTTTTCTTTCAAATACTTCTTCGCCCGTTAGTTTCTGTCTGCGTTTCTTCTTTATGTCTTCCTGCTGTTTTACAACTTTTGAAACCAACTCTTGATGTTCCTTAAATCTTCTTGCTCTTTCTTTTGTATCCATTTATTTATTGTGAAATATCATTTAATGAATTGTAAAGATTAACAGGGAAATTTTCCTTTTCTTCATCATTCAAGTAGATGTGTTCAAATAAATCCTTTTCTTTAAATATTTCATCAAATTCTTTATTAACATTAATGCGAGTTGTAATTTCTTCTTCACTAATCCTTGCATCTCTGCTTTTCATACGTTTGCGTTGAGTTTCTTCATCAACATCAAAACCGAATGATAAAATCTTCACCCCGCTCAGATATTTAATAATTTGTCTCGTTCCTTCTGGATTAGTTTCTAATATCCCAACACCACCAGATTTTAGTTTCCTTAACTCACTCTTACAATGTGAATATTTTGTTGTACCAAGAGAAACCTCCTCAAATATTTGTCCTTCATTCCTCAATCGCATATGTTCCTCCACTGAAATATAGTGATAATCTTCACCTTTTACTTCTCCAGGTCTTATTGCTCTAGTTGTTGTTGATACAATGCGTATCACGGGGTGTTTTTAAGTAAATTTACAATATTCTCATTTGTACTACACAAGAACCTTGATTTATGAAAGTTTTTTCAAGAAGCAGATTTACCCACAAGATTTATAATAATAGTTGTCATTTATATATGTAATTGTTTATAAAACAAAAAATATATCCCTTAATATCTCATCTTGTTTCACAACAATATATTTATATTTTTCAGTCGTGTGCTTCATGTAATCCTCAAATTTCTTTTTACTACATAATGTAGAACAATTATCTCTCCAAAAATTATTGATATCTATTGAATTTAACTTGAATAAAATAAAAGTATTAGCATTGTTTCTGATGGAACGACGAGGAAGTTGAAAGTACGATTGACTAAGATAAATACAATTACAAGAAGAATGTCTCCCTCTTGTGTAGTAGCTGTCCATTACCGTTTGGTTTCTCTCATTAACACAATCATCAAAGATAACGAGGTTCTTTTTTGATTTATCCAAATCTTGGGGAGACGGTATATCATCCGTATTATCACTAAGAATACAAGTTATAAGATTTGATTTCTTTTTACATCTCTGTGTATCACAAAATAGTTGAATTATATCTTCAATGTTATAATCATTTAGGTTTTTTTGACGTTTAAATAAACCGATTATATCTTCTTTTTGAAGACCAGCATTAAAACCTTGTGAGAGTAGTTGATACTCTGGTTGAAAACTCGACTT
Organism: Eptatretus burgeri; assembly: GCF_056783735.1. Classification (NCBI taxonomy): domain Eukaryota; kingdom Metazoa; phylum Chordata; class Myxini; order Myxiniformes; family Myxinidae; genus Eptatretus; species Eptatretus burgeri. The sequence continues at coordinate 64,902,532 of NC_140976.1, read as the reverse complement.
TGTGAAAATTATTAAATTGTCATAATCTAAAAAGTTGGGAGTGAGGAGCATTTTTAAAAGTAAGCAGGTTTTTCCACATCCACTTGAACCAACTATGAGACATCTTAATGAATTTGGGAGATTTTTATGGTTGTTAAATTTTATCTTATTTTCCCAAATAGGTAAAAAATCATTCATTTATATATTTGAAAAACAGGTTATTTAATTTATTATTGGCTTTTTAGAAACTCTATATTTTATCCTAAGTTCAGGTTTAATTTCAAGATAATCCATTATTTTATTTATACAATATCTTGTGTTGATATTTCCCTGAAAATTACATCCATGAATAATATACAACAACAATCCTTTGAACATTTCTCTTATACGTTCAGTTTCTTCCCTTGTAAGGAAAGGTGTGTTATCATCCTCATACTTTACATTCATTTCTCTAATCAATCTTGTAAAGTAATTCATTTTTGGTGTAAATCTAAAAGAATTATTTTCCTTTTTATATTTTTTATTATCATTAATTAGAAGATAATCACAGAATATACATTGTTTATAGGCTTTTGACTCTGTGTTTAATCCCCGTCTTTCACACGCAGGACAATTCTCAAATTTGTCATATGGAGAATCAGGAAAGTCTAGCATATTTATAAAGTAAAACTTTAGTTAAACTGAAATTCATCTATACTTTCAGTTGTATATTACCATCGATATCGATATACTTTTTTTCATTATCAGATTCAACGACAACATTTTTTATATTAAAGGTAATTTTAAAATTATCGTTAACTACTATTGAACGAAATGTCATTTCACCTGATATATTAACATCCTTTATTTCATCAGGATTTACATCTTTAGGGTTGTTGAAAAAAATACAAATTTCTCCTTGCATATTACAGATGGTCTTATCTTTTCTTTCTAAAGCTTCATCCATAAGGTTTTTGTTCTTTGATACTTTTTCTTGTTTCATTGCTTTTTCTAGTTTTGAATATATTACTAGAAGGAGAGGAGAAACTTTTGTTAGAGATACTTTAATTGATGTTCTACCAGGTATACTAAAAGCCCTTCCACTGAAGGAAATTGAAGAACTCATATTATTTACCATAATAGTTTTTATCCAATAGTTGTTATATTTATCTTTGTTCAATTTTACATCCTTGACATATTTCTCAGTATCTTTAACAGATGAAGAGATTGATTGAAACTTGTCTTTTGTGTCTTGAAACATTGTATTTATTAAGTGAAAAAGTTGGAGGATAAAATGTTTTTAAGCACAGATTCACCTATAAATTAAACTAAATTTTCATCAAGAAAATTTTAGTTTAAGCAAAGTTTTATTCTATAAATATGGTGAATACAACGTACTGCGATGTTTGTAATCACGAATATAAACATTATAGAAAACACCTCCGAACCAACAAACACACATTTAATCTATTTCATCAAATATCTCCTCTTGAGTTGGAAAGAAAACATTGTGATATCTGTTCAAAGGATGTTTTGAAGAGTAGTTATAATCAACATCTTCAATCACAAAAACACAAGAAAAATGAGTTTAAAGTAAAGGGAGACTATTATATTAAAAACACTGATGGGGCATTTAAAGGGCATATAAAAATAAGGATTTTTCAATTTGGAGAACCCGGTCCATCATCAATAGCTGAATCAATTGAAATAGTGAAACCCGATGTTGAAAAATTTATTAAAAAGACATTAAAAGAAATGAAAACTTTAAAGTTTTATATGGGAGTGAAAATGAATATGAAAAGACAAGATGAAGAATATACTCCTTATATGAGAACAGGTCTTCATTTTATAACATCATTTCAAGATTTTTTGAATAGTGGGGTTTATGAAGAACTATCAAGACAAGAGGAGGATGTTGATAATACAGTGGTAGGAAGTGGATTCAATATTAAAAAAATCATCTTTTAGATATACACATTCTAAAATCAAACCCTCTTAAAGCTTCTTCTTATATTGAATTACCAAAAGAAATAAAACGAAAGAAGGCAGTTGTTAATATTAAGAACAATGATAATAAATGTTTTCTCTGGTCTGTTCTTGCTCACTTTCATCCACCAAAATGTAATTCAGAAAGAGTAAAACAATATATGAAATATGAGAATACCTTGGACATTAAAGATTTTAAATTCCCAATGCCACTAACAGATATTCCTAAATTTGAGAAAAAGAATAATCTTTCTATTAATGTATATGGATTAACGGATACAAACAAAGTTCAAATATTAAAAATTTCAAACAACTATAAAAATGAAGAAACACACATTGACCTTTTATATTTTAGTGTTGGAAAGAATTCACATTACACATACATCAATAATTTATCAAGATTAATCTCTTCTCAGGTATTCAGAACAGCAAACAAAATATATCCTTGTAAGCGATGTCTTAATTCATTTCATACAAAAGAACGATTTGAACAACATTCAAAATATTGTAGTAATCATAAATCAGCTGTAATTACAATGCCTAAACCTGGTGAAAAGATTTATTTTGAAGATTATAATAAATCTATCATGCACCCATTTGTGATATACGCTGATTTTGAATGTATCCTTAAAAAGATAAATACTGCTTCTCCTAATCCAAAAGAACCATATACAAATAAATATCAAAAACATATTCCTTGTGGTTTCTGTTATTATATCAAATCATCTGTTGGAGAAAAGTATAACAAACTTGAACATTATCGTGGAAAAAATGTTTCACAAGAGTTTGTAAAACGATTAGAAAAGGATTGTATAAGACTCACTAAATTAATGAAAGAAACAAATGAACCGATGAAATTAACCAAAGAAGAAAAATTAGAATTTAGAATGAACAATATCTGTCATATTTGTGAGGGGGAAATTAAGGAGTCTAAAGTTCGAGACCATTGTCATCTTACTGGTAAATATAGAGGTCCCGCTCATTCCTGTTGTAATCTTAATTATAAATTACCTTCTTTTATTCCAGTCTTTCTTCACAACAGCGCCAACTATGATACACATCTATTTATAAATGAACTTTCAAAAACACCAGGGAATATTTCTGCTATAACAAACACAAGTCAAAAGTATATTTCATTTTCAAAAATGATATTCACAAAACCTTTAACTCGTATTAGGTTTCTAGATTCTTACAAGTTTATGGGAACACCACTAGCCTACCTCGCATCAAATCTAAGCTCCACGGACTCTTTTCCAAATCTTAATTCATTCTTTCCAAAAGAGGAAATTCTCACTAAAGAGGAAATTCAGATTAAAGAGAGAATTCAAAGTAAAGAGGAAACTCTAATTAATGAAGAAATTCTAACTGAAGATGAAATTCTAATTATAAAGAAAATTCGAACTAAAGAGGAAATTCAGATTAAAGATGAAATTCTGATTAAAGAAGGAATTCTTACGAGAGAGGAAATTCAAACAAGGAATGAAATTCAAAGTAAAGAGAAAATTCTTACAAGTAAGGGAATTTATCCTTATGATTATATGGATTCATTTATGAGATTTAAAGAAACACAACTTCCTTCAAAAGAAAGTTTCTATAATAACCTTTATGAAGAAGAGATAAGTGATAAGGAATATAAACACGCACAAGAAATATGGAAAATATTTAAGATAAAGAACCTTGGAGAATATCATGATTTATATCTAAAAACAGATGTTTTATTGTTAGCTGATGTGTTTGAGGCTTTTAGAACACTCTGTCATAATAAAAATTGTTATGGATTAGACCCTGCCCACTATTTCACAGCTCCTGGTTTAGCTTGGAGTGCAATGTTGAAAATGACAAAACAAGATATAGATTTAATCAGTGATGTTGATATGCTTTTGATGATTGAGAAGTCCAAGAGAGGTGGAATATCACAAGTATGTTCAAAAAGATATGCGAAAGCAAATAATAAATATCTCCCAAATTATGATAGTGAAAAAGATAGTAATTATTTGATGTATTTTGATGCTAATAATTTGTATGGATGGGCAATGTCTCAATCTCTGCCTTATGGTAAATTAGAGTGGGTGGAAGAAAAGGATTATGAAAAGGCTTTGATGAATATTGTTATTTCTTCTCAAGAGGAATTGAATGACGAAGAAGAAGGTTATTATTTTGAAGTTGATTTGAGGTACCCGAGTGTTCTTCATAATAAGCATAAAGACCTTCCTTTTGCATGTGAGAAAGAAACCCCAAAGAAAGAATGGTTCAGTGATTATCATAAAAGTTTTAATATTAAAGGCAAATCAACAGAAAAGTTATTAACAACATTCTATGATAAAGAGGGATATGTTTTACATCAGAGAAGCTTAAAACAGTTTTTGAGAGAAGGATTGAGAGTAGCTAAAATTCATAGAGTTTTAAAATTTAAACAAAGTCCTTGGGTGAAAAAGTATATTCAATTCAATACAGATATGAGAGCAAATACAAAAGTAAAATTTGAAGGGGACTTTTATAAATTAATGAATAATGCTGTATTTGGAAAGACTATGGAAAATGTTAGAAACAGGCAAAACATTAGATTCGCAACATCTTGGAAAGAAGCTTCGAGATTGATAAATAAACCAAGTTTTGAGAGAGAAGAGGTTTTTTCAGAGAACTTTTCTGCAATTCATATGAAAAAGGAAAGTATTGTAATGGATAAACCAATTTATATTGGAACAGCAGTTCTTGATTTATCAAAGATATTGATGTATGATTATTTGTATAATGACTTAAAGAAAGAGTATGGTGAAAATGTTTCATTGTTGTATATGGATACTGATAGTTTTATCCTAGATATAAAAACTGATGATGTTTATGAAGATATGAAGAAAAATATTGGAGTATATGATACAAGTAATTTCAGCAAGAAGAGTGAGTTATTTTCCAAAAAGAATGAAAAGGTTATTGGTAAGTTTAAGGATGAGTTGGGTGGAAAAGTAATGAGTGAGTTTATTGGATTGAGAGCAAAGGCATATGCTTATAAGTATGGTGAACAGATTGATAAGAGGTTAAAGGGAATAAAGAAATATGTAATAAAGAAATCAATAACTTTTAGAAATTATTATAATTGTTTGATGAATAAGAAAGAAGAATATAGGAAAATGAATACAATAAGAAGTTATAAACATAACATATATAGTGAAGAAGTAAATAAAAAGGCATTAGGAGCCTTTGATGATAAGAGATTTATTTTAGATAATGGAATAGATTGTGTTCCATATGGATATTGTACGATAGAGTGTATAAAATAGATTATGTTTTAACGATGGGAAGATGGGTTAGGGTTTTTAAGGGCTACCGCCGCGTTTTTTCACAATATATAAATGGTTAAACCAAGTATTAATCAAACTAAAGAGTGGAGAAAATCTCAGTCTTGGTATATAAATGGAAAACATAATGAATGTGAAAAATATCAAATAAGTCTTATTGAAAAAATAACTAAAACAAAGGTAAATAAAACAAATAAGCGAATCAATTTAAAAACTAGTAAGTTAGAGGATGTAAAGAAAAAATTAATATCCTTGAATGGACTGAAAACTTTGATGGTTATCAATTGAACAATGAAAAAACAATTTACTATAATCTCAAAATGATATGTGGCTCAGGAGGTGGCCAGATGAGAGCATTAAGAGAAGTTTATCATTTCGTAATGGCACAAAAGGGGTATCTTAAAAAATATAAAGATTCAAATGTTTTGTTTGTCAATATTTTAGATGGGGATTATTGTGCAAAGAAAATTAAACTATTGAAGGAATTTGAGAATGAACAAATCTTTATAGGTTCAATGAGTGAGCTGTTCAACCCCCAGGTGTTCAATTCAATGAGGTTCAACCTCCAAGTTAAAAGGGGAGACAAATAAATATACCTTGGGATAAAAAGGGGATTTATTTTTAGGGAAAAAAATATGAATCGCTGAAAATCCCCATTCATTTACATGGGGAAAAGTGAGCCAGAATCAGTATTCTTACCCTACTGACGTGGGAAGGGTGACAGGCTGAATCAACCCTCCAGGTTGATTCATGAGAATCCGTCCGATTTAAAGGGGCTGGCAGGATGACCTTGAGGTACGCACATTTGCCGGTGTTTCACAGACAGTTTGATTGAACATGTGTGTGCTGTCTTTCGGATGGACATTAAATGGGATTCCTTCTGCCAGCATTCATCAGTGGACATTAAAGATCCCATGGTGTCTTTCACGAATGGAAGGCGAGCTATCGCGGGCACAAGGGCTCAAACTCAAGACTTGAAGATTTTAAGCCAGCCACTTCAACCGTAAAGCCCACATCAGGCTTATTCTTCATCCTTGTGGATATAAATGACCTCTCTGATGCTCTGGGAAACCTTTTCCTTTTTGCAGATGACTCCACATTGTCAAGCAGTACCCCCATCCCTCTGTTAAGCAGACCGCAGCTGTGACTCTCTCTCTGTCTCTCTCTCTTTCTCTGATCTGGAAATAGTAAATACAGCATATCCTTCAATCCTGGAAAATGTCACATTCTGACCCTTTTACTCTAGAAGGAATGTCAAGCGAGCCCAGCTATTTCCTTGGTCATCCACTGGAAGAGATCGAATCTCTTGAACTTCTGGGCCTCACCATCAACCATGATCTTTCCTGGGCTCACCAGACAGCAAAGCTGAGCTCCAAAGCCAACCACACATTGGGCAACCTCTGTCGATCCAGGTTTCTTTGAAAACTACTCAATCTTCAAGGCCCTCGTCCTCAGCTCAATGGTACTCTGCTCTCCCCTGTGGGTTGGCAGCCCAGAGTCACATCTGTCTCTTGGATTCTATGGAGTCGAAAGCTCTCATAATTATTTTAATCTCCCATGATGACACTGAGTGACAGGGCCTGTTGCTGTCACATCGTAGGCAGGTTGGTGGATTCTGTTTTCTTCTTTCTGTTCTCCAACATTGTTCTCTCTGCACCCTCAATCCACTGACCCTCACAATTTACAGCAGGATGCACACGCTATTCCAGTAAACCCTGCATGTTAAACTTCCCAAATCCAGGTTCGCGTCTCCTGTCTTTGAAAGCACTATCCAGAGGCTGTTCTGTCTTCTCTCTGGGGGTTCAAGCAAGCAGAGCACCACCAACTCCTTCTCAAACGATATTTTGATCTATCACCTTTATTACCCCCATTAACCTTTCACTCACCAATCCAACCATCTTCATGGCTAGTTTCAGCGTTTTCTCCTCTCTTCCCTCCTCTTTTTCCTGTTTTGCTTCATTATATGGAGTGTCTTAAGAAGACACCTCAGACACAAGAGGTTTTTGGGGGTTGCAATTGTGCATGCTCCCACTATTTTTGAAATTGGTGATCAGGCATTGAGTTAGGGGGGGGGTAAAGAGTTGCTGAGAGGAGGAGGGTAAAATTGGGGATTAGGGTGGGGGGAGGGGAAGGAAGAGATAAGTCCAGGGAGGTGCACAAAGTGCTTGTGTCAAGCATGGAAGTGTTTGGTTTGACTCGGATGGGTTTGAACCACCAAACTGTCAGACTCAGAGTGGGTCCTCAAACTATTACACCACTAAGTTTGGTTATGGTTTTCGGTCGAATCACCTTATGGAGGATAACTTTGTTTTTTTGGAGGTGGGACTTAAATCGGCATCTCAAGGAGATGGGGATGAGCCAGGCATCTGCCTGGGGGATGGCCAGATGGAGGCCCCTGGAGTACCGTTGGAAAGTAGACGTCGCGACGTGCTGCTCTGGCACATACTCCCATACCTGACCTGACCTGATTTAAAGGGGCTGGCAGGATGACCTTGAGGTGCGCACATTTGCCGGTGTTTCACAGACAGGTTGATTCAACTATGTGTGTGCTGTCCTTCGGATGGACATTAAATGGGAATTCCTTCTGCCAGCATTCATCAGTGGACATGAAAGATCCCATGGTGTCTTTCACGAATGGAAGGCGAGCTATCACGGGCACCGTAAAGAAACAAATTACTGGCTTAACTTCCACTGGGAAGGCAATGGCAAACCACCCAGTATAACCCTTGCTCAGGAAGCTGCTTCAGCAGCATTGGCGCTCTGCGAAGAGAGAGAAGGGAAAATATATTGAAGGAAAAGTCACCCTTTGGTGGGGAATGTTTTGTTCCTCCTCGTCACCACTTGCCAATCACGAGCATTTGCCAAAACTCTTTCCTAAATCCAGTTTAACACACAATGAAACTGTCTAATCCACAACTATGAACAGAAACTGGAAGTGGGAGAGTCATTAGAATTCCTCAGCCTCACCATATTGTCCACAACATACCGTGAGAAGATCATGTCATCACCATCAGAGACTAAACCTGCATTGGGGTCGGCTGGGTAGTGCGAAAGTTTTACCGAGACACTGAGCAGACCACAGTCTGTCACTTCATCTGTTGTTGCTGGATTATTTAATTTTCCTTCAGTTTACTCTTTATCATTTGTCATTGAAACGAATTGCAGTCAGTATTTTTGGTGGAAACGAATGTTTAAACCCACCTGATGCCAAGCTAAAACTGGCTATATGTGCATTTGTAGCTTTAAATCAATCTCACTTCCCTTTCATTCATGGATTCCAGATAATCATAATAATAATAATAATAATCATAATAATAATAATAATAATCATAATAATAATAATAATAATTTGAAGGGCACTCGGGAGAGCGCATACCTCTACCACATAATGCCTGATCCACGAGAACATATCGGGCCCAATACATTTTTGAAGTATGCCATACAGACAGTACTATATCGTTTTTGACCCGACCTCTCAGTGGTGAAGAATCACTTCAAAAATTAAATAACTCTCGCATCCAGATCCAGATTCGGATCTTCACCAAATTGGAATTAATCCATCCTTGCCACACACCCAACCTGTCCACCAAGTTTCATCCGGATATATATTCCACATGACTACTAGATCATAACTGTGACGTTTCATGTCGTTGGATGAAGCAGTTCAAGAGAAAGACTTTTAAAAGATTTTTGTTCAAAACCAATATGGCTGCCAGACCATGTGACCAATTAATTATTTGTGAACACCGTGGTATACCCAAGACGAGAGGAACATGTGGGTGAAGATTCCTCTTTATCTCTTAAGCCATTTTGGAGAAGACGATTTCAAAATGTTTACTCTTTAAACAAGTGAAATCCTTCAATACAGCACGTGTGGTGAAGCAAATGAGTACACGAATGTTAAAATATGCAATTTATGCTTTTTCAGTTGAAAAACAATTAAAAAGCGTACTTAATGTTTGAAATGTAAAAATCTTGTTATTATTGTGAAAAGCACCTTTATATATAACAGAAGGAATGAAATCGTTCGATACAGCGTGGCAGGGGACCGCAAAGAATGATAGCATAAGAAGAACTAAGCTTTCAGCATTCGACGATCGGCACGAAATGCGATGGTGAACGGAAGTGACGTCTTTCGGCGCGAAATACCATGGTGGGCGGAAATGACGTCTTTCGTTCGTTCGTACATGAGGGGTGCGTTTCTTCGTTTTTTTCCGTCAAGCAATAAATTAAATGGTTTTCACATTTATAACACATTAGTTTCACAAATTTCCATTGAAATATTCGGGTATTTCCGTCAATTGTCGCCATTTCCGTCGAGGTTACGCACTGCATCTACTGGATGGCCGTCATTGGCTGTCTTGAGGCACGTGCAGGGGTGGGGGGACACAGGGGACACCGGAGACATGTAGACGCCGGCGGGGACATTTCAAACTCGGTGCAATTGTATGCAGCGCACGCGCTGTAAAAAGTCGAAGCTACCCAACCATGTGACCTTTGACACCATACGTTCCTCTTTGTTCTTTGTTCCTCAGGGATAGGCAATCATACCTGTAAATTGCGCCTCGATTTGTTCAGCCGTTTCGGAGATTTTTTGACGGTTTGTATGTTCAGGAAAATAGGGCTGCCGAACCACATGACTGATGACATCATCAATTGCCCCACCCTCGATACAATTTAGCCAGAGATGAACCTCTAAATTTTTCATACTGATCGGATAAAGCATTCAAAGTCTGAAATTATGACGTCATAATGAAGCCCACCTATGACAGCACCAGACAAGTTTGATTTAAATCGCAGAACCCAGATTCAAAATATTTAATAATCCTGGCTGCCAGACCCTACATCCGATCAGGTTTAAATTAAAAACACGTATTCTACATGACGACTTGATCATAATTGTGAGGTTTCATGTTGATTTATGAAGCTGTTCAAGAGAAATAATTTTTCAAAGATTTTCCTTCAGTCCAATATGGCTGCCATACCATGTGACCTATTAATTATTCCGAAACACTGGTATCCACAAGGCTTGGGGAACATGTGGGTGAAGATTCCCCACCATCTGTCAACCTGTGCTGGAGAGGATTTTTCAAGATTTGAGGGTAAATACAATATGGCTGCCAAACCATTTGACCAATGACGTCATAACTGGAGAACTTTTTGTTCCTCATGCACGGGCGATCATACCTGTAAAGTTTCACCTCGATCTGTTCAGCTGTTTCAGAGAAGATTTTTGACGGTTTGTATGTTAAAATCAATATGGCTGCCGAACCACTCAGCAATGACCATCAATTTATTCCCCCCGCCCCCCCCCCAATACAATGTAGCCTGAGATGACCCTCAAAATTTTTCACACTGATCGGATAAAGCGTTGGACATATGCAATTATGATGTCACAAAGAAGCCACCGATGACGTCATCAAAAAAACATCAAACTTGTTTCCCATGAGTTCTTCACATGTGCCAAGTTTCAATTATTTTCCATGGTCTGGTTTCAGAGATACAGGGATCCAAAGTTTTTCCTTTTTTTCCAATATAGTTGCCACACACCATGACCTGTGACATCATAATTATCATTAAAAAGATTCCACATGAGTAGTCCCACCTGTGGTGAAAATTTCGTGTCAATCTGATAAGCGATTTATTTATTTATTTATTTATTTATTTATTTATTTATTGTATACCTTGTCGAGGCTCGTATGAGAGCTCACACACAATGCACAGTAAGGGGGGGCATGAGATGAGGGGCGGGAGTATGAAGGACAAAACATTGGGGAACAGAGACATCAGATCTGTGGAAGGGAGAGGGATGGGGCGAGGAACACGGGGTACACAAGATGGACATTACAGGGACTTTCAGGAAGGAAAGCAGGGAATTTGAAGGAGGTGGGTTTGGGGTGGATTAACGGGGGGAGAAACTATTGAGGATTTGGATGGGGGACGATAAGAGGTGGTGGTGAACAGCTGTTTTGAAGGCCTGGTGGGAAGAATAGGATTGAACAGAGTGAGGAAGTTTATTCCAAAGGCGGGGAAAAAGAGGAACAAAAGAGTGATGGTGAGCAGTGATTAGTGATTTTGGTAGTTTTACCAGAAGGGGGTTGTTGGCAGACTATGAGCGCCCTGCGGAAATATGATGGGGACAAATCGCAGACAGGGCAAGGGTGGGGGGGGGCGAGACTGGAGAGGAGATGGTAGAAGACAGAAAGACCACCGACCAGCCCCTGCGGTGAGAAAGAGAGAGGCCCAAACACTGAGCCTCATTGCGCGAGATGCAAATGATCCTAAATGCCTTGGTTTCCACAGCGTGAAGCCGAGAAACGTGAGAGGCAGGAGCAGCAACCCAGCAGAGGGGAGAACAGTACTCCATCAGGCTGCGGCCGAAAGATTTGTATGTGGTCAGGAGCTCAGGTGGGCTGAGGAAGGTCTTTGCACGACGGAGGTTTCCCAGTCGGCAACTGGCTTTGGAGGCCAGGTTGGAATTGTGGCTTTCCTAGGAAAGATCATGGCAGATTGTGAGACCCAGAAGCTTTAAAGAAAGGACTTCTTCCAGAGGATTGTTGAAAAAGTAGATTGGGGGGGGTTGCCAAACATTCCTTTCGGAGAGACATCGTGAGAGGGTGACATTTGTCCGGATTGAAAGTCATGTTCCACGTGTTGGACCAGTTTGTGATTTTACTCAGATCTGAAGAGGACGAACAAGCTGCTGCTTGCCGGTTTGAGGGATGACAGATGGTACAACAGAGGATGGAGTCATCAGAAAAGAGATAAAGAGGATTTTCCAGAAAGTCAGAGAGATCATTGATGAAAACCAGAAAAAGAACAGGGCCCAGAATGCTCCCTTGAGGAACTCCAGTCTGGACAGGAAGAGGGGATAAAAGAACTCTAATTCAGGCCACACGTTGACTGCGACAGGAGAGGAAGTCTGCGAGCCATGAGTGGAGACAGCCTTGGATACCAGAGGAAGAGAGTTTGGTGAGCAGAGCAGGGTGGCAGACCATGTCAAAAGCACGTGATATATCTGGGGATATGGCTCTGATTTCATTTCTGGCATTGAGGACCTCCATCCATTGTTGGGAGAGCAGAAGCAGCATATCCAGCATAGAGTGACCTGGTTTGAAACCAAATTGATGATCGGAAATCAGGCCATTGGAGAAGAGGAAGGATTTAATGTCTGAAGCGATGATGGATTCAATAACCTTGCTGATTATTAGGAGAAGGCTGATTGATCTGGAGTTGCAGGGATCTGTTTTTGCACCTTTTTGTGCAGGGCAGAAATGTTTGCTGATTTCCAAGCAGATGGCAGATGGCAGATGACCTTGAGCAAATGAGAGGGTGAATAGAGCAGAGAGAGGGTGAGCAAGAGGAGAGGAGCAGATCATTAGGACACGTGGGGTGATGCAGTCTGGACTGGTTGAAGAATCTGAGTCAAGGTTTGACAGCAAGCTCTCCACCTTGTCAGGAGAAAAGGACACAGAGTCCAGGGACAGTTGGGTGCCACTGGGTAAGGTAGGTACAGAAAGTGATGGGTTTTGGACACAAGAATTTGATGCAAACATCGAGTTTAGATATTGTCTTTTCACGTGTGGTATCATCAGTGCGGCCATTTGTGGTAAGGGAGGGGATGGAGGGGGAACACACACCAGAAACAGATTTGATTCGATGCCACCAGGATTTGGAGGAGGGAGAGAGGTTTGAGAGTTCAGACTTGACCTTCGAAATGTTTTTTTTTTCTGGCTTTCCTGAGGGAAGATACACACTTGTTCTGAGCTTAAAGGAAGGAACTGAGATTACCCTCAGTTGGGTTTGCTTTCCATGAGGCAAAGGCAAGTTGTTTCAGGGCAACTGCCTCACCACAAGCTTCAGTGAACCATGGGCAGGAGGAAGGGTAGGACAACGGAAGACAAGAGGGGATAAATCTGTGCATGAGGGAGAGCAAGTTTCTGTGAAACAATTCCCAGGATGAGTTGATGTTGGAGAAAGTCGCGATGGGATAACAGTCTAGAAGTTTGATGGTTGCTTGGAGACCCTGCCAGTCGGCTTGAGTGAAATACCAGACTTGACGGCGCTGAGGTGGTTCTCTGATAACAGCCAGAGAGATGTCCACTTTGACAAGGACGTGGTCAGAAGAACCGATTGAAGCGAAGGAAGAGCAGCAGATATTTTCAGGGAAATTTGTCAAAATCAGATCCAGAAGAGATGGAGTACCATTGGTTGAGATCTGGGTCAGGAAATTGACCGATTGAGTCAGTCCCAATGAGTCGCAGAAGACTTTTGCTGAAGTGCCATGACAGGTGAGAGAGGTACCCACACCGACCCAACTGGCATGATGACAAATGAAGTCACCACATATAAGGAAGAGAGAGTTTGGATGAGAAGATAGAAGTTGGTCTATGTTTTCGGATAGTGAGATGTAAATGGAATCATCGCTGTTTGGTGGACGGTACAGTACACGTATAAACATGAGATGGGAGTGGAGGGGAAGCCATAGCCAGAGGTATTCCTCGGGGTGTAGGAGAGTGAGGGCAGTGCATGGAGAGTGAGGAATAGAGTCTTTGATGAAGAAAGCAACTCCTCCACCAAGACGAGGCTCAGGTCTGTCAAACCGGAGGAGGGAGTAACCAGAGAGAGATACGAGGGAGTCAGAGGAGGAGGAGGAGGAGGAGGAAAGTTTCTATGAAGCAGATAATGTCTGGTTTGTCAGTAGCAACCTGTGTGGAAAGATCTGTGAGGTTTGAGTGAAGAGTTTGAGTGAATGTGATCCTCAAATCAAAAAGAGGGCAGGGGGAGGAGGCAGCTTTGTGGATGAAAGTGGGGAGGGGGGCAGCTTTGTGGATGAAAGTGGGGAGGGGGGGCACCTTTGAGAAGGGTGAATGGGGACAGTTGAGGGAGAAGAGTGTGATGGTTGCTTTGAGAGGGATGATTGAGAGGGGAGGGTTGAGAGGGAGGGTTAAGAGAGGTGAGTTGACCCTGAAGTTAGAAAAAAAGAATAGTTGATGGATTGTGAACTCAAAGCAACTTGTTTTTATTTTAATTTTTCGGTCAGAAATGGGATTAAAGACATTTCTTGATGGATGTAATTAAGGTGAATTAAGAGAATGGAGAGAAGAAACATTGTAACAGTTGGTTGGAGAGAAAACAGAAAATTAACACGTGCGGACGTTCGGACAACGGGAGAACATGATG
>NC_140976.1:64837609-64887609 GCF_056783735.1 Eptatretus burgeri | reverse complement strand
ATGACGAAAATCCATGGATTGGACTTGTAGAGGATATTTCTGATGAGTATGGTGACTGTTACATCAATTTCATGCATCCCCACGGTCCTACTAAATATCTCAATTGGCCACTGGATGTGGACAGATGTTGGATTGAAGATTCAGACATTCTGTGTGTGACCGATCCACCATTAGTTGTCGGTTCTGGAATAAGAATTCGTTATTAAATTAGTGACCAAGATAATGCTAAAATAACCAGTTTATGAAGAAAGTGGCAAACCCGTTAAGATTTATCTATGATATGTTGTGACTTGAACATGTTTCCTTCCCCTCGAGAAAACGATTATTTCGCAAACTTTTTCGCAAAACAAAAATTAATAATGGAGACTAAACTTATCTATCTTGGATAAAATTGTATTCATGAATTTTTTGAATGATTCTGTGTTATATTCATATTTTAATTTGCTTGTTGTAGATAGTGATAATATTTTGTCTTGAGAAAATGAACTATTGAATCAAAAAATGTATGATTTTTTCATTTATTTCGGTCGCAATTAGGCTTGAGGTTATGGTGTCATGTTTTGGTTGCGATTTCTGTATTTGGTTGCGATGCCTTGAACTTTGTCAAGGCAGATTCATCGATGCAGGTCCGGACTTTTTTGTTGTTTTCTCGGTATTTCAAAAAAGTTGGATTTTAAGGCCCGGTCACACCTTGACGTTTTAGCCAGCGATGGCAACGTGTTAAAATGTATGTAAAACGCTGGCTTACGTTGAACTTTTGATGTTTTTTTTTTTAAAGATTCGGACGTATTCATAGCGACTTGGTCTTATGTATAACGCATTGGTAACTACACAGAACGTTTCGTTGTGTTATAAATAACTTATACCAACGAATGCTGAACCTGTTGTCGGCCTACACAACCGATGCCCAACGATAGTCTAACTCAGGCATAGCGCGTTGCACGCATCGCCGACGATGTCGTGACGTAGCCTATTAAAAGGCTGACGCACAACGATTCGAATCATAACTGCCGTAGAAATGGAAGTGTCAACATCGCGGTCACACCTTGGCGATCTTGCCAGCGTATGCCGACCTAAGAAAAATGTGTCTAAAACGTTGGGGCACGTCAAATGCGGTATGAGTAAGTTTGGTATACGTGAGTACAACGCTGAAGTACGCTATCATACGTCGTAGTAAGTAGAGTACGTCAAGAAATTTTAAACATGTTCAAAATTTTACGACATACTCGGCGTATGACACACGTTCCGCATGCGATGGGGATAAGTTTTACACACGATATGCGGACGCTTACACACGTCCACAAAGGCTACTTATAAGCTACTCATAAGTCGAAACACGTCGCGGTAATGTCTTTTTTACGTGAAACTTATTTCTAACTTATGTTTGACGTGCTTTGAACCAATTCTTTACGTAGCCCCAACACACATCGACGTATGTAGACGTATTCCAATGACATCTTCCGGTCGACAAAAAAAATAAATGAACGTGTTTCTAGCTTACAACTGCCATATAAAGACGTGTTCCCAGCGGTTTTGGGAATTGGTATATAAAAATGGTGTTCATAAAAGGGGAACCCAACAGTGTTTTCGAGTCCTTTTTGAGTCGATGTCCATGTCAGCAGTAACAGTATCAGTATCAGTATTAGTATTAGTATTAGTATTAGTAGTAGTTTGTTCATGTTGGCAGTAGTAGGTGGGTGTGAGGGGGAGGGTGTGGGTTATGATGGATCCTCCTTGCGTCCGCGTGTCCACGGGTAGGTTCATAGGCTGCCACTCAACGATATAAATGGCTGCATCTCCACTATTGAAAGTAGACGCTTGCGCTCAACAATTGGATTTTTTTTACACTCAACGACTTTTAAACGGAACCACTCAGCTAGTTTCATTGTTTACAATGA
Source organism: Eptatretus burgeri (assembly GCF_056783735.1). NCBI lineage: Eukaryota > Metazoa > Chordata > Myxini > Myxiniformes > Myxinidae > Eptatretus > Eptatretus burgeri. Next base: position 64,885,711 of record NC_140976.1, on the reverse strand, counting down.
ACGATTTAAATTGCTGTCACTCGCCTTTGTTTTGTTTTTTTTGTTTTTTTTTGACGCTGGGGTTTGGAAATTTGAAACGTTTCTTCTGAACGTGTTAAAACGCTCAAACTCGACTATTTTAAATAGACGCTGCCGATGGGCAATTGGAATCATAGCCAAGCTAGACATCGAAGTGTGAACATCCTCGTCATGCCGAAGAAAAGTTTGAAGAATGCTGCAAATAAGTGTCCTGGCCGTGGCCGTGGACGCTGACGCAAGTACGATCCATTATACCGACGTCTTTCAGCCTATGAGTAACTTAAAAGTAACGTTTGTCGACGTGTGGCAACGATCGCGTAACGTGCCAACAACACGTTAATCATAGGTTAGAAATTAGTTTCGGGTACGCTAAACATTACCTCGGCGTGTCTCAACTTATGATTAACTTACAAGTAGCATGTGTTGACGTCTGTCAACGATCGCAGACCGTGCCTACAACTTGTGGCCAGCGTAGCGGAACGTGTGAGTCATACGCCGGCATACGTCGTGAAATTTCAAGCATGAAAAAATTTGAGGACAACCAAAAAGTACAACGTTTAAAGCCAACGTACAACGACGTATGGCAACGTACTACGACGTATGCCAGCGTGCTCTCAATGTTATCAAAACTTACCCATAACGTATTCAACGTGTGCCAGCGTTTTAGAAAAAAAAAATCAAAAATCGGCATACGTTGGCTAAAACGTCAAGGTGTGACCGGGCCTTTACTCACGAATTCGTCTTTTTTGCAGACGAATTCCTACGTTTTAAGGTTTTTGTTCTCGAGAAAAAAAAATCCCTGATGGAATTTATTGAACTTGTGTTTAAAATCGTCTGAAATGATGTATTCTAGTACGACAAAAAAACTCGATGCAGTTTTGCCTTGTTTTCCGTCGGCAGCACTGCGAAACAGGCCTAGCTGGACAAGTCCATTCATGTTTGAACGTAATCTAGCTAATATTGACTGTAAACTGACAAGCCTGGGCATGTCTATGACGTCATGATTTGGTTGCATTTTTACGACCTTTGAAATTTAGCCAAAAATATCTCGAGAACAGAAAATACTACCCCTCCAGTTTTTTGATACGTTATCGTAGACAGTATGAACTTTCATTTTCATGCAAGGCCAGGTTAAGGTCACGAGGTATTCAAGGTCAAGGTCAAATGTCATGTCCAAAAATCATCCACCCATAACTTAACTAGATCGACAAACCGATGGTGTATTTGCATTCTATGGACAATTACCTTTCCAACGACACCAAAATAATCGAGATCGGGCAAGGGGTTGCTGAGATATGAGGATTTGAATTTTGGTGGAAACGCAACATTCGTCGAAAAGGTCAAAAGTTCTCAAGGTCATATCTCGTCGACCCCGAGTCCGATTTAGCTAAAATTTTGTATGTGAACATAGACTATCATATTATGTAACATACATGCAAAGAATTAGCCAAATCTGAGGGGTTCAGGTTTCAAATGATTTTTTTCTGCGTGATTTGAGGTGGAATGACCCTGATAGGGAACGGCTGGCTTGGCAAGCGCTACCGAGCCGCTTAGTAACTGAACACACAAACCCCTGTTTTACTGGATTATATAATTTTACTTCGGTTCTGTTCGGAAACACGTGTTTAAACCCACTTGATGCTTTTAAGCTTTGAAAAGCCGGCTATCTGTACGTATGGAGCTGTGTTTGTTCAACATCAGTTCCTTCTCATTCATGGGTTCCAGATAATTAATAATATTTTATACACTATTGCTCCATTAATAAAATTATTATGATTATTATTATTATTCAAAGCAGGAATGCGATCATGCTGGGAAAGTCAGTTTTCTTAGAGTGTTGATCTGTTGCCAAGCAACGAAGCAGTGTTCGCTCGCTCACGTGACGTCCAACTGTCGCCCACAGGCGAACTCGCCATTGTTGTTGGAAGGTGAGAAGGTTGCACGCGATTTTGTGGATCTTGGATTTTGCACCTTTTTATCTTCATTATCACTTCTTCACAGTGATCCTGGGTTTTCACTTTTTATCTCCATTATCACCAACCCACAGCAATGCCTCGAGGCAGGTTTTCCCGTTCGTTTGGAAGGACGATCCGCAATCGTCCCGAACAGGTGAGGTAAACCCCGGGCGGTCCGTTCGGTGAATGTTTCGAATCCAAACCTCGGTTTCAATTCAAAGTTTGTTCTTAAATCGCAAGGATAAAGTAACTTCGTTACCAAGTCTGTTGTAACCAAGTAACGAGCCTGCGGTGTTATGATGATGCTTGTGGTGGATTTCCCACCATCATGTCTGCGTTCGATTCCCAGGGAAGAGGATCCGATTACGTCGTCGTCGTCGTCTTCTTTCAGGCAGACATTAAGCTGGGAGTCCCATCTTCTCGTATTTGCTGGTGAACGTTACAAACTCCTCGACCACGGACGAACAACTTTGGCCGAAACGACAACCTTGAGGAAAAAACACAACGAGAAAGATAAATAAATATATTATCGAACGAGTGAAGACAACCTGTCGGTTCACTAAGGGAACATTAAGGGGTTGGGGGGGGTAAGAAGGGGAGGAGAGAAGGGAGGGGGGGGGGGGTGGGGTGGGGGAGAGAGGAGATGGGGTGGCATGAGGAGGTGTGGGGGAGTGATGAAGCAGGGGGGAGTGGGAAGCAGTGGGGAGTGAGGAGGGATGGGGGAGCGAAGAATCAGGATGACGGAGCATGAACCACTCGCTCAAGATTATGGAGCATGAACCACCCAACCCTCCTCTCCACATATACACACATATATATATATATATATATATATATATATATATATATATATATATATATATATATATATATATATATATATATACTAGTACGGGCACGTAGGTATGTAAACGATGACTGGATTGGGGCATTATTTCAATTAGATGGGACCAACCGTATCATAAATGGCCATAACTTGGGAAAAAAATAAAAATAAATACATAAATAAACATTAATTGTGACGTCATTGGTGATGTCATAGCACCGTGTCTTGTCATTGGTCAACAGATAAATGGCCGTAACTTGGGAACTGCTTATCCGATGAATATCAAACCTTGAAAAGGCACATCCACGGGTCCCCAGCAATATTCCTGGCAAGTTTCAATCAGATCGAACCAGCAATCGTGCAAAAATATTTTAATGAATAATAAATAAATAAATAAATATGAATTGCGACATCATTCGTGATGTCGTAGCAACGTGTCCTGTCATTGGTCGACAGATAAGTGGCCATAACTTGGGAACCGCTCGTCCGATCGATATCAAACCTCGAAATGGCACATCTGCGGGTCCCCGGCAATATTTCTGGCAAGTTTCAATCCGAACGGACCGGTGGTCGTCCGCTTATTAATAATTTGGGAAATAATTGGCATGATAGGATGAGAAGGTGGAACGACACCTTCAGCTGCCATATATACATCTTTTCAACACTGAAATATATATATATATATATATATATATATATATATATATATATATATATATATATATATATATATATATATATATATATATATACATACAGTGGGGAGAACAAGTATTTGATACACTGCCGATTTTGCAGGTTTTCCCACTTACAAAGCACGTCGAGGTCTGTAATTTTTATCATAGGTACACTTCAACTGTGATAGACGGAATCTAAAACAAAAATCCTGAAAATCACATTGTATGATTTTTAAATCATTAATTTGCATTTTATTGCATGAAATAAGTATTTTATCACCTATCAACCAGTAAGAATTCCGGCTCTCACAGACCTGTTCGTTTTATCTTTAAGAAGCCCTCCCATTCTCCACTCATTACCTGTATTCACTGCACCTGTTTGAACTCGTTATCTGCATAAAAGACAGCTGTCCACACTCAATCAATCAGACTCCATCCTCTTCACAATGGGCAAGTCCACAGAGCTGTCCAAGGACATCAGGGACAAAATTGTAGACTTGCACAAGGCTGGGATGGGCTACAGGACAATAGGCAAGCAGCTTGGTGAGAAGGAAACAACTGTTGGCGAAATTATTAGAAAATGGAAGAAGTTCAAGATAACAGTCAATCTCCCTCGGTCTGGGGCTCCATGCAAGATCTCACCTTGTGGAGCCTTAATGATCATGAGAAAGGTGAGGGATCAGCCCAGAACTACACGGCAGGACCTGGTCAATGACCTGAAGAGAGCTGGGACCACAGTATCAAAGAAAACCATAAGTAACACACTATGCCATCATGGATTAAAATCCTGCAGCGCACACAAGGTCCCTCTGCTCAAGCCAGCGCATGTCCAGGCCCGTCTGAAGTTTGCCAATGACCATCTGGATGATCCAGAGGAGGAATGGGAGAAGGTCATGTGGTCTGATGAGACCAAAATAGAGCTTTTTGGTTTAAACTCCACTCGCCGTGTTTGGAGGAAGAAGAAGGATTGAGTACAACCCCAACAACACCATCCCAACCGTGAAGCATGGAGGTGGAAACATCATTCTTTGGGGATGCTTTTCTGCAAAGGGGACAGGACGACTGCACCGAATTTAGGGGAGGATGGATGGGGCCATTCATCGCGAGATCTTGGCCAACAACCTCCTTCCCTCAATAAGAGCATTGAAGTTGGGGCGTGGCTGGGTCTTCCAGCATGACAACGATCCGAAACACACAGCCAGGGCACCTTAGGAGTGGCTCCGTAAGAGGCATCCCAAGGTCCTGGAGTGGCCTAGCCAGTCTCCAGACCTGAACCCAATAGAAAATCTTTGAAGGGAGCTGAAAGTCTGTGTTGCCAGCGTCAGCCCCGAAACCTGAAGGATCTGGAGAAGATCTGTATGGAGGAGTGGGCCAAAATCCCTGCTGAAGTCTGTGCAAACCTGGTTAAGAACTACATGTAGGAAACGTCTGAACTCTGTAATTGCAAACAAAGGTTTCTGTACCAAATATTAAGTTCTGTTTTTCTGATGTATCAAATACTTATTTCATGCAATAAAATGCAAATTAATTATTTAAAAATCATACAATGTGATTTTCAGAATTTTTGTTTTCGATTCTGTCTTTCACAGTTGAAGTGTACCTATGATAAAAATTCCAGACCTCTACGTGCTTTGTAAGTAGGAAAACCTGCAAAATCGGCAGTGTATCAAATACTTGTTCTCCGCACTGTATATATATATATATATATATATATATATATATATATATATATATATATATATATATATATATATATATATATATATATATATATATATATATATATATATATATATATATATACACATATATATATATATATATATATATATATATACATATATATATATATATATATATATATATATACATATATATATATATATATATATATATACATATATATATATATATATATATATATATATATATACATATATATATATATATATATATATATATACATATATATATATATATATATATATATATATATATATATATATACGTATATATATATATATATATCTATATATCTATATATATATATCTATATATATATATATATATATATATATATATATATATATATATATATATATATATATATATATATATATATATATATCCCTGTGTTTCGTAAGAGGCGACCAGGGTTGCGTCAGGAAGGGCATCCGGTGTAAAACATGTGCCAAATCACTATGCGGATCATGCGGATGATCCGCTGTGGCGACCCTTAACGGGAGCAGCCGAAGAAGAAGAAGAAGAAGATATATGTGTGTGTGTATATATATATATATATATATATATATATATATATATATATATATATATATATATATATATATATATAAAAATATAAACATATATATGCATAATGTAGAGATGTATACACACACACACACACACACACACACACACACACACACACACACACACACACACACACGCACACACACCTATTCCGAGGTTAGGTTAGGTATGGGAGCATGTGCCGGAACAGCGCGTCGCTGCGTCCACTTTCCACTGGTACTCCAGGGGCCTCCGTCTGGCCAACCCCCAGGCAGATGGATGGCCCATCCCCCATCTCCTTGGTGTGCCAATGAACCTGCTGCAACCACGAAGCATGCGGTCGTCCCATTGTCCTTCTCCACTCAAGAGGTGAGCAGGATCAGCGTCAGGAAAACGAGCCACATGTCCATACAGTCGCAGCTGATGTTCACAGACAATATAAGTAACAACTCTCATTTGAGTCTCTCTCAGCAACCGCTCATTGGACACAAAGTCTGACCAGCGATAGCCAAGGATTCGCCAAAGAGATTTGCTTCCGAATGAGTGCCCAGAATTTAATATAATTTTTAGGATTGCTGCAAATTACGTGAATTTCATAACATCCCACATTCAACTTGATTTAAATTATAAACCTCAAAACATCGTTCCCTTTCCGAAATTAAAATCCTTCACCTGGAAGCAACTGAATGATTTCCCGATCGGATGAATCATCAGCTGTGCACCTTTCCTCCTCAAGGTTTCGACCCATTCAGCCCAGAACCTCTCCAAACAGCAAATCCACAACCTTAGTTGCGTCCAGGCAGTCAGTCAACCCGTATGTGCAACATCACTAATCAGACTTTACTTCCTCATGCATTTAATGTATTATCACACATTCGATGATGTGATAATCTTTATCGTAACAAATGGCAATGTGTGTGTGTGTGTGTGTGTGTGTGTGTGTGTGTGTGTGTGTGTGTGTGTGTGTGTGTGTGTGTGTGTGTGTGTGTGTGTGTGTGTGTGTGTGTGTGTGTGTGTGTGTGTGTGTGTGTGTGTGTGTGTGTGATATAGAAATGTTGGGAACAAAAAATTTCAAAACACAAGATGTGTGGTTATTTATTTATTTTTTGTGTTTTTAGCTTCCCTGTTCGAAGAACAGAGCTATGGCGATACCCCCGGCGTGAGCGTGAAAATGTTAAAGTTTTTGGTGCAAGTTATTTCCTTTCTAATGTTTTTATCGACCACACTATTTTTTACTGATTACATTGTAGAAATACATATATTGCTTTCAAATTATTTGGATCAGACTTCACTGCAATGCTTTATAAAAAATATTATTAGATGAGTCTTTTAAAAACGACCAGAGTTGGTGTCAAAGCCACCCAATGCTCACCTGTTTATACATTTATTGTTTTTAAAAGACTTGTCTAATAATTAATATTTTTTATAAAGCATTGCAGTGAAGTCTGATCCAAATAATTTTAAAGCAATATATGTATTTGTATGTTGTAATCAGAAACAAGAGCGCAAGTGAGCACAATATACGCCCGAACAAGAAGGTATATACAGAATTGTGCAACTACATGGAAAAGAGCATCCTGGTTGCCATGGCAACCACTTTAGATGACGAACGTATGTCGCGACACACCGTCTCCACAGTCTGTACCTATGTACCAAATTTGAAACGTGAAAGTTGAAAACTTTGGGAGTTAGAGTGCGGACAGGAACGAATTGGAAACAGCATCCTGGTTGCCATGGCAACCACTTTAGATGAGGAATGTATGTCACGACACACAGTCTCCACAGTTTGTACCTATGTACCAAATATGAAACGTGAATGTTGAAAACTTTGGGAGTTAGAGTGCGGACAGGAACGGACGGACGGACGGACGACCGGTATCACACAATACGCCCAGATGTATGTATATATATATATATATATATATATATATATATATATATATATATATATATATATATATATATATATATATATATATGTATATGTAAGTAGGGTGAATATACTGGTTCTAGCTCACTTTTCCCCATGTAAATGAATGGGGGATTTTCAGCGATTCCCTTTTTTTTTCCCTAAAAATAAACCCCCTTTTTATCCGTTTTTCCCTGCTGTGCAGGGGTTTGGCTTTTTGTGAGGCAATGTTTTATGGTCGGATGCCCTTCCTGGACGCCTCTTACAACACAGGGATATGGTACACCTATTCTAACCGGGGCATACACCGGGACCAGTATACTGGTACTCATTTCGCCGACCTCGGAAGGATGACAGGCTGAGTCAACCCCCTGGTGTTAATTCAGCAGCTGAGCGGGATTCGAACTCGGGACACTGGGATCCCAAGCCGCCACCCTCACCACTAAGCCAACACCAGGCTTTGTATATATATAAAACCAGGCTATCCCAAGGTATATTTATTTGTCTCCCCTTTAACCTGGAGGTTGATCAGTTCACTCATTGAACCTATAAAGATTTGTTCATTCTCAAATTCCTTCAATAGTTTAATTTTCTTTGCACAATAATCCCCATCTAAAATATTGACAAACAAAACATTTGAATCTTTATATTTTTTAAGATACCCCTTTTGTGCCATTACGAAATGATAAACTTCTCTTGATGATCTCATCTGACCACCGCCCGAGTTGCAAATCATTTTTGTGTATAAACCACGCCATAAAAAAAGTTTTGTTTCAAATGTTTTCAGTTCATGCCGTGAAAATGAGGAAGTGTTTTTTGACACGGTCGTGCTGTGTGGTTTTAGACAGTCATGCTGTGAAAAAATAGGAACTATTCTGTGAGACAAGGTCTCGTGTTTATATTTTATCTCAGAACATGAACTGAAAACATTTGAATCAAAACCATTTTAAGTATGTTTTGTAAATGATTCATACAATCGCCCAGTTATTTTCCAAGCTGTCATTTCCTGTGGCCGCACCCAATGCTTAGGGAATTTCCTCGTTGTTGCCTTATAAGTGATTCACCAGACAAAGTTTCTGCCAGACGGGATTTTCATTTTTACAACTGAGACATGGATGATCTCTCTTCCGATGAAGGCAAAAGCTTACTACAGAGTTGGTAAGTTTGTTTGGTTTTCTCTTTGAACGATGAAGCAAATGATTATTAATTAAATCATGATAATTCTGATATATATATATATATATATATATATATATATATTTTTTTTTCCCTGACAGGGCATTGGAAGAAATTGAGTTTACGTATCACGACGTGGTTCATGAAATTAATACTCTTATTGAAGAGATCAATGATTTTAGAAGAGAATTGAAAGACATTTTCAATGAGTGGCACGAAGTCTTATCACGTCCTATCATCTCGAAGGAATTAAACCAATGGTGAGACACGTGTGTGTGTCTGTCTTCCTACCTACCTCTCTCTGCTCTTATTGAAGAGATCAATGATTTATAATGACTGGTCTCTGATCTCGAATGAATTAAACCAATGGTGAGACACGTGTGTCTATGTGTGTCTATGTGTGTGTGTGTGTGTGTGTGTGTGTGTGTGTGTGTGTGTGTGTGTGTGTGTGTGTGTGTGTGTGTGTGTGTGTGTGTGTGTGTGTGTGTGTGTGTGTTGCTTTCCCTGTCTGTCTGTCTCTTCATCTATACCCTTGACTTATTATTTTTTTTTTTTTCAGCACTATCGCACAACATCAGCTGTTGAAGCAATCTTGTACAACACATGATTTTCTGGAGGTAAATATTTCTGAATTATTATTAATATCACTCTCTCTTTAGAATGTCGTCTAATGTTGGTTGCATCATTAGTTTGAACGCGGTTTTGTCAGTACACTGGAATTAATTTTATTGACCTTGAAAGGATGACAGGCTGAGTCGGCCTCCTGGTGTGTTAATTCAGTGGTCAACGAGGCTTACTCATATTACCATGTAATTATTATCCACTTTTTGTTTCAAAACAGAATATGGTGTCTGAGTTTCGAAATCACAAGACATCTGGAGAAGATTGCTGGGAAAGATTATACATTCTCGCAAATGAATATTTAATATTTTCAATATTAATAAATTATATTTGTTTTGTATACAATTACTTGATTCTGAATTACAAGAAGAGGATCAAAACATGAAGGGAGGGTAGGTGCGCCCCCAATGACCCATCACCCCCTCATCCCATCCCTCCCCTCCCCATGTGTGTGTGTGGGGAAGGGTGGGGGGTGGGATGAGGGAGGTGGTGGGTCAAAGGTGGGGCGCACAGGGGGATGAGGGAGGTGGGGCTTGTGTAGGAGGGGCTTGTGTGGGCGGGGCTTCGGTGGGGCTGGTGGGGGCGGGGTGTGGGGGGGGCTTGTGTGGGTGGGGCTTGTGTGGGAGGGGTTTATGTGGGTGGAGGTTGTGTGGGCGGGGCTTCGGTGGGGCTTGTGTGGGCGGGGTGTGTGTGGGCGGGGTTTATGTGGGTGGGGCTTGTGTGGGAGGGGTTTATGTGGGTGGGGCTTATGTGGGCGGGGCTTCGGTGGGTCTTGTGTGGACGGGATGTGTGTGGGCGGGGTTTATGTGGGTGGAGCTTGTGTGGGAGGGGTTTATGTGGACAGGGTTTATGTGTGTGGAGTTTTTGTGTGGAGCTTGTGTAGACAGGACTTATGTGGGAGGGGTTGATGTGGGCAGGGTTTATGTGGGCAGGGGTTTATGTGGGTGGAGCTTATGTGGGAGGGGCGAATGTGGATGAGGTTTGTGTGGATCAATGGATGGGTGGAGAGATGGGTGGATGGGTGGATGAGTGGAGCTTGTGTGGATGGGTGGATAATTTTTTTAATTAAATAAACATGTTGTGTGTGGGGGAACTAATTAACTAATCACTAATTATGTGAATATGGGTGGAGCTTGTGTGTGTGTGGAGCTTGTGTGGAGCTTGTGTGGAGCTTGTGTGGAGCTTGTGTGGGGTTTGTGTGTGGTGGGGTTTTGTGTGGGGTTTGTGTGGGTGGGGCTTGTGTGGGTGGAGTCAAAAAGGGGCGGAGTCAAAAAATTTCAATTTATCTTTGTCTTTTGTAATTCCTGTGAATAAAATGAACCTAAAATCTCTTCCCCTTCCAAATCATATATCTTATAAGTCCAAGGAACCGTATCTATTACATCAACAATTTTAAAAAGCTCGTTGGTCCATCTTTTCGTATAACCTTTTTCAAAATGAGATTTCCACCTATATATTCTTACGATATCACCAACTTTGAACTTAGGTTTTCTGATATTAATCTCTTTTTCATATTTTAATTTTGTAAATGTTTCTGATGGTTTCATATTTGTTGCCGTGTGAATCGTGTCATTATACTTATCCACAATATCCTGAATAAAAGATGACCATTGTTGTGAACCGAGTTGTGTGAATTTTTTATATAGTCTCTCTTTTAAGGTACGATTAAAACGTTCAACAACAACTGCCTTCCCTTCATTAAAGGTACTGTATAATGTAATACTGTTATTTTTTAGAAAATTCATAAATGTCTTGTTATAAAACTCTCTACCCTCATCAGTCCACAATTTTTTAGGTTTTCTCTTACTTTTATTAAATATCTGTTGAAAAGCTAACATAAGAGTATTACCTGTTTTGTTTTTAAAGGGACAACCCACACATATCTACTCCTCAAATCAATAACGGTTAAAGCATACTTGTACCCCTTATCATTATTGAGTTCAATCAAATCAGCAGACCAGATATAATCTACTTCCTTGGAATAAACTTTCCTTCTCTGAAACTTTGTGAATATTGGTTTATGTAATTCATCAGCTAATTGCTCTTCAGTCTTAATGACATCATTAGAGCTTACAAGTTTTTTGAATTTCTAAGTCCAAGTTTCAATTTAGCACTGATCATCTTCTTCACAATGAACCGATCAACTTTTTCTCTCAAGGTTGGATTTTGTATCAGAGACAAATTATACAACATTTCTCTATCGGCTTCATGCTTTTCTTCCAACGTTGTGGTATTCCCATAATCAATATCGTGTCTCATGCACACTTCATCAACTCTATTGATAGGCTGACTCCAGGATTTAGGATTGTCTGCCTCATCTAATCTTTTATCCAAGTTTGTGCCTGGACCACAGAAAGAATACCCTGGAAGATGTAATTCCCTGGTATTCCAGTAGTTGTAAATTTACTTGCTGCTGAAAAGTTTTCTATATCTCCTCCGAGTTTGTGTTTGGAGATAAATTGATTTTTTTTGAACCACACACCGAACATATACCTTTTTGGATAACCCTGTTATTTTTACTTTTAATATATGAAATATTTTTAGTATTAGTTTTCTTTTTACATTTGAGACAATAACTCATTTATTTATGTGAAAAAGTCCTGCAGAGTGCAAAAACCTTTTTAGTTTCCAACATGCACATTTGAATCTTAATTTTTAAAACATAAAGAATCCTAAGAAATGCCTTCACTCTCTCCTCCATTTATTTAAGAAAAAACTTGAATTAAAATGAATAGCTTGACGATGTCAATAGTCTTGAAGAAAATATTGCAAATAGACTTGTCAATTCTTTGTTTTCCTCCTCGGTGGGTTGAGTTATTTTCTGTAATACCACCAATCTTTTTGAATCTCACTGGTTTCCATATTTTGATATTTATTTTGTCTCGCTCTTTCCTCCCTCTCCTCCCTCTCTCTCTTCTCTTTTTCCTCCTTCTCTTTCTTCTCCCTCTCCTCCTTCTCTCTCTTCTCATTTTCCTCCTCTTCCCTCTCTTCTTCAACTCCTTCCTCATCCCTTACTATCCTTGAATCGTTTACACCCCATAGAATATTATACATATATTCATCAGGATTTCTTGTTATTCCTGCATCGAAAATAATTTTTTTTACAACAGGAAACCAATAAAATTTCTTTTGAATTTCTAAAAGAGCCTTACCTTTTCTTAACTTTATAATTTTTTCATTATTTAACATTCTAATTAAATCTAAAGTTGTCGGTTTATCAACATCAGCATAATGCCAATCTTTTATTGAAAATACCTCATTCTTATGTTGTAGAACATATTTATTAAAATACCGAATACCCTTTTCTTGAAGGTATGCTTGGACACAGAAATGATAATTTTCTTGAAGCCTTCTTGCTGTCATTTATGTATTAGAAATATATGTTAGAATAATATTATGGCACGAAACACCTCCCCATCTTCCCATAGTTAAATCATTTTGTATTTCCTTACTTATTATATATAATCCTGTTTTTCTGTTTTCATGAGATAAACAAGGGCAAAACCATTATTATATTTACCCTTATTAAATTCTTTTATTTGTTGTTTACTAATCGTGGACCCACAAAACTCATTCTCGATACCAAGTGGATAATATTCTTCCTTACGAGACTGATTTAATTGTTCCAGGTCTTCGAGGTTAATTTTAAATGACCAATTATACCCTAAATCATTCATATCATACCCCCATTGTTCTATTCTCATACAAACGATACGCCCTTCTTTATAAAAATTTATTTTAATTCGAACTGTGAATTCTGTATGACCTGGAGATAATATCAACACTTCTGTATCTTTGGAATACACAGCCGTTTTATTTAAGGATATATATTGTGATAAATCGCTTAATCTCACCAAGTCATTCGCGTCAGTCGGGCTTGGATAATTTTTTAATTTAAAAGCATTTTTCATGTTAATATTTTTGGTTATATTATATTTATGTCGTTCAGCCTGTGCCTTTGTGTAATAATTTGATAAATCAATATCCATTTCTTGAGATACACCAAAGATAGAACCATCTTTACCAACATAAGTCATTTATATTAGATTAAAAATAATATAAAATTTTTTATTTTTGTTGAGTTGAAATAACACATATAGACATAATTGACCACAACACTTGGAATTTAATTCTTGGACTTGAAATGTTTGATAAACACCATTCTGTAAGAATTTTATAACTTCAACAGGTGGTGGAAGGCCAAAACTATCAAAATAATATTTGTCTTGACGATTAAAAATACAAACCCAATGAGAACCGTTCCCATTATTATCTTCTAAGTTCATAATAATATTCTTTGTATGTTTCGGCACATTTGTTAATTCATCTCTCATACAAATAACCACATTATGAATTTTTAATTTCTTACAATATTTGACAAGTTGTAAATTTGATGTTGTATTCTTTCCAAATTTTTCCAACCACTCATCAATGCTCATTTATTTATTAGAAAGATATAATCCATTACCTCTTTTCGTTAATTTTACACCTGCTTGTGCAATAGAAGAAAGCATATCTCCAACTAACAATCTCGCTTTATCAGGCAGACCTTCAAGTTTTTCAGCAAAATCTACAATTACGCCACTTCCACTAATTTGTTTCTCCAACTCTTTGTTATGTCTTTCCAATTCTTTTTGAGCCTGGAGTTGAGCCTTCCTTTCATTGGCAGTTTTCACCGCTGTTGAAATACCACCCGTCAATGCTCCAACCGCACTTAAACCAGCAAATAAAGGAATTAGAAATGGGAGAAATCCTCAACTCGTCTCTCTTATTGAATATTTTTTCAACATTGGTTTTGTCATTTTAATTTTAAGTGAGCCAGTGTCATTCAAGATTTTAACCTGTTCTCTTGTGAGCAAAACATCAATTCTTACTGCTCCTTTTCTCTGAATTGTATTAACGTTAATCGTACAAGGCTTTTGATTTTGAACACAAGATGATAGTTTATGAAGATTGATTTGATTAACATATACCCCAGTTGGTACTTTGCCACTCATTTATTTAACAAAAAATTATGTGAGACTAATCATCACACCATTATCTGTATTAATCTGCAATTCTGTTTCTTCCAAAAGCAAACAATATGTATCAACTTCTTCACTCTCTCCTCTTTCAATGTATAGGGAAGTATCCACTCGATTAGACTTTATAGTTTCCTTTTGCGTGCTCAGGTCAAACGCATAGATTGTATACAAACTTTTAAATGCTGTCATATCCAAAATAGGTTCTTTATTTCCATTACTTTCACACACCTTTTGGTAAGACTTGTATGCTTCAGCAAAATCATTTTTTCCCAATTAATTTCCAATCTATCTCGTGGATAAAATGTTCCATCTAGAGAAACGCGAAGTTGTTTCACCTTAGCATTATCACTCAATGCATTATTCTTATCAGTCGCAGTATCACCATCTGGCTTTTTAAAAATGATCCACAGATATCGTGGCTTTCCTTCCAGAACACCCAAATTCCACGTGTAAGTAGTTTGATTGAGTTTAACGTGTTGACATCTTCTTTTGAGGTATGATACACTGAGTGGTTTCTTTGAGTTAAGTCTTCGATTCAACATCTCTTCTGTTTTAAGATTAGGAGTATATTCACTGATATACCAACTCATCTCCTCAATCACAAATTTATTCTGTTCACCAAAAGCACTAGCAACACCAAAAAGCAATCGATTTTCATTATCATTCCTTTGTAGTTGAAATCTAATTTTAAGACCATACAGAACTTTATCATGAATAGCCTGGTGTGTTGGCGCAGTGGTTAGGGCAGCGGCTTAGGATCCAAAAGGTCCTGAGTTCAAGCCCCGTTGGGCCACTGAATTAATACACCAGGGGGTTGACTCAGCCTGTCATCCTTCCGAGGTCGGCGAAATGAGTACCAGTGTACTGGGCCGGTGTATACCCCAGTTAAAATAGGTGTACCATATCCCTGTGTCGTAAGAGGCGACCGGGGTTGTGTCAGGAAGGGCATCTGGTGTAAAACATGTGCCAAATCACTATGCGGATCATACGGATGATTCGCTGTAGCGACCCCTCACGGGAGTAGCCGAAAGAAGAAGAAGAAGAAGACAGAACTTTATCATGATCACAAAATCCAAATATACCTTTAAGAGGAACCGCCACAGTAAAACTATTTTCTGATTTTGTATCATCATTATACGCTCCTTTCCTTTGAATATATCCAGGGTCTGTGTTTGTTCCCGTTGACATATCAGGAATAAAACCTTCGACAGACCCCTTTCCCATTCTATCACTGAATGTATAGAGTGTAAATTTTATCATTTCAGATACAGCAGAGACATAATCAACCGCTTCAACATCTTGTGTTCCAATATACAAACGCACACTATCAAACATTTTCCAGAAGAAATCATTTACAAGTGTAGCGTTTGTGTTATTCCCAGCTTTAGTGAATTTAAATTTACACAACAAGAAACTTTCGGAGAGATTCAAATAGGTTTGTTGATTATTTATTTCAAAACTTTTTGTACCATTCGTATTCCAGTCTGTTCCAGTTATTGCATTTACCTTGAAGTAATCTTCTTTTTAGTGGAGTTTGAGATAATAATAGTATCATCCAAATCATAGATACTATCAATTGCTTCCATACTTGTATTTATTTAGGAAAAAGATGTTAAAACTTTTGAAACCCTGATCCAAGTATTTGAATTATTTTCTGTCGTTCTTGGGGGGACAACTGAGTTTTGCCTTTCTTAATTTCTTTTATTGCTTGTAATTTATGAGATTCCTTCTGAGCATCTTTTATACTCTTTACAGCACCTGCTACATTTCCCACAGCAGAAGCAGTTGAACCAATTAGATCTTTATGTTTAAGAATAGTTGAACCAATACCCATGAGAGTATCAATTATCCCATCTCCTCTAAATTGATGTCCAACACCCCTTTGTCTCTTAGGTTTATAGTATCCTCTACCAAGATACATACCTTCACCCTTGTAGTATGGGGAAAGGAACATCCCATCCCCTGTAATTATTTTATATTTTCCCAACTCGTGTTTCCTCACAATAACCATCGTATTTATTTATTGGAAAACTTCACGTAGGTGAATTCTGATAGATATAACTTCTCCATTAAAAGAAATCACGATTATCTTGGTCAGTTATCCTAAAATTTACTCTGTGTATGGTTTTTCCTGACACAGGTAGATAAACCAAATTTTTGGGTTCCATATTGAATTTATAACCAATTGGGGTTGAGTATGCGCTGAATGAAAATATTGTATTTGTTTTTTTTCCATCATTATAAGCACCATCAATCAAATCACAGTGAATTAACACCGAATTTATTCCTGAGGATATTTGAATGACATTATCACTGTAAAACGTCCCATTAGTTTCAATCTTTTTTGAGGAGAAACCCAATAACTCTCTAAATGAATTATCAATTGTGAAATCAACCTTGTAGTTATTTTTAACTTTAATCGTTGATTTTGAAGTATGTTTTTGAATGTTTATAACAATATTTTTTGGTTCATCACCCTGTTCTTTCATAAGACGAGCAATTTCGGAAGATATTTGAGAAATCTCATATGCTCCGGGTGAGACTGTTATCGTTTTGTATCCACTTCCGGGATTATAACTAAACTTGTCATTTTTATCAGTTATATTAAATAAGGTATTATAAGTTTCCATGGACAATAAAGATGCCTCATATTCTTTTGTTGTGTCAAGTTGTAGTGGGTATGGGAATGAAGATGTGTGGTCGCTTGTTGTGAAATTGAAACTAAGGATTGTGCTTCTCATCTTATTTAATATGAGATAAAATGTCTTTATATTGATATTTATTAATTATTTTCATGTTCATCAACTGGTCTAAAATGGCTGATGCTTCATTAAAACAATTGTCATTTCCAGCCTTCTGACTGCCTAACAACAATAACAGTCTATTAACTAATTGTGATGGGTCATTTGGAAGAAAACTAAAACCTGAACCAAGGATACTTAAAGCCTGAATAATGTGTTTCTCCTTCTCATTCTTCCTACTTTTACCAGAAAGAATAACCTTATAATTTAGAGTGTTCATCAGATCAATATATACTCTATCATCATTATTTTCCATATTCAATGGTTTATCAATATACTTTGATTCATCCCTCACAGTTGAACCTTGTCTTCCATCTTTTGTGAGAAGAAACATTAATCTCGGAGTTAGTTTAACGGGGTTGAGCAGAACCTAAGAACCTTAATTCATCATTAAATATCAATACCTTTTCTTGAACAAGATGAAATATTGCTGGTTGTTCTGTTGGAATGAGTCCTGCTTTGGTTTTTGAATCCGCTGAATATTCATTGTTTTGAACAGCATTCACAATATAATCAGGGGGTTGATTAATCTCTTCCAGTTGTTGAAATAAACCTTCATCATCATATTCTAATTCTCCTAAATGCTCTAATTCTTCCTCCGTCATTTGACTGAAATCTTTTAACATTTGAAGTTTTTTAGGAGTATATTCTACTGTGGGAACTGTGGAAACATCTTTCATTTTTCTTGGGAAGTTTTTAAAAGTGGTTTAAAAAATTTCTCTTGTTTTCTTTCAAATGCTTCTTCGCCCGTTAGTTTCTGTCTGCGTTTCTTCTTTATGTCTTCCTGTTGTTTTACAACTTTTGAAACCAACTCTTGATGTTCCTTAAATCTTCTTGCTCTTTCTTTTACATCCATTTATTTATTGTAAAATATAATTTAATGAATTGTAAAGATCAACAGGGAAATTTTCCTTTTCTTCATCATTCAAGTAGATGTGTTCAAATAAATCCTTTTCTTTAAATATTTCATCAAATTCTTTATTAACATTAATGCGAGTTGTAATTTCTTCTTCACTAATACTTGCATCTCTGCTTTTCATACGTTTGCGTTGAGTTTCTTCATCAACATCAAAACCGAATGATAAAATCTTCACTCCGCTCAGATATTTAATAATTTGTCTCGTTCCTTCTGGATTAGTTTCTAATATCCCAACACCACCAGATTTTAGTTTCCTTAACTCACTCTTACAATGTGAATATTTTGTTGTACCAAGAGAAACCTCCTCAAATATTTGTCCTTCATTCCTCAATCGCATATGTTCCTCCACTGAAATATAGTGATAATCTTTACCTTTTACTTCTCCAGGTCTTATTGCTCTAGTTGTTGTTGATACAATGCGTATCACGGGTGTTTTTTAAGTAAATTTACAATATTCTCATTTGTACTACACAAGAACCTTGATTTATGAAAGTTTTTTCCAGAAGCAGATTTACCCACAAGATTTATAATAATAGTTGTCATTTATATATGTAATTGTTTATAAAACAAAAAATATATCCCTTAATATCTCATCTTGTTTCACAACAATATATTTATATTTTTCAGTCGTGTGCTTCATGTAATCCTCAAATTTCTTTTTACTACATAATGTAGAACAATTATCTCTCCAAAAATTATTGATATCTATTGAATTTAACTTGAATAAAATAAAAGTATTAGCATTGTTTCTGATGGAACGACGAGGAAGTTGAAAGTACGATTGACTAAGATAAATACAATTACAAGAAGAATGTCTCCCTCTTGTGTAGTAGCTGTCCATTACCGTTTGGTTTCTCTCATTAACACAATCATCAAAGATAACGAGGTTCTTTTTTGATTTATCCAAATCTTGGGGAGACGGTATATCATCCGTATTATCACTAAGAATACAAGTTATAGGATTTGATTTCTTTTTACATCTCTGTGTATCACAAAATAGTTGAATTATATCTTCAATGTTATAATCATTTAGGTTTTTTGGCGTTTAAATAAACCGATTATATCTTCTTTTGAAGACCAGCATTAAAACCTTGTGAGAGTAGTTGATACTCTGGTTGAAAACTCGACTTTGTGAAAATTATTAAATTATCATAATCTAAAAAGTTGGGAGTGAGGAGCATTTTTAAAAGTAAGCAGGTTTTTCCACATCCACTTGAACCAACTATGAGACATCTTAATGAATTTGGGAGATTTTTATGGTTGTTAAATTTTATCTTATTTTCCCAAATAGGTAAAAAATCATTCATTTATATATTTGAAAAACAGGTTATTTAATTTATTATTGGCTTTTTTAGAAACTCTATATTTTATCCTAAGTTCAGGTTTAATTTCAAGATAATCCATTATTTTATTTATACAATATCTTGTGTTGATATTTCCCTGAAAATTACATCCATGAATAATATACAACAACAATCCTTTGAACATTTCTCTTATACGTTCAGTTTCTTCCCTTGTAAGGAAAGGTGTGTTATCACCCTCATACTTTACATTCATTTCTCTAATCAATCTTGTAAAGTAATTCATTTTTGGTGTAAATCTAAAAGAATTATTTTCCTTTTTATATTTTTATTATCATTAATTAGAAGATAATCACAGAATATACATTGTTTATAGGCTTTTGACTCTGTGTTTAATCCCCGTCTTTCACACGCAGGACAATTCTCAAATTTGTCATATGGAGAATCAGGAAAGTCTAGCATATTTATAAAGTAAAACTTTACTTAAACTGAAATTCATCTATACTTTCAGTTGTATATTACCATCGATATCGATATACTTTTTTTCATTATCAGATTCAACGACAACATTTTTTATATTAAAGGTAATTTTAAAATGATCGTTAATTACTATTGAACGAAATGTCATTTCACCTGATATATTAACATCCTTTATTTCATCAGGATTTACATCTTTAGGGTTGTTGAAAAAAATACAAATTTCTCCTTGCATATTACAGATGGTCTTATCTTTTCTTTCTAAAGCTTCATCCATAAGGTTTTTGTTTTTTGATACTTTTTCTTGTTTCATTGCTTTTTCGAGTTTTGAATATATTACTAGAAGGAGAGGAGAAACTTTTGTTAGAGATACTTTAATTGATGTTCTACCAGGTATACTAAAAGCCCTTCCACTGAAGGAAATTGAAGAACTCATATTATTTACCATAATAGTTTTTATCCAATAGTTGTTATATTTATCTTTGTTCAATTTTACATCCTTGACATATTTCTCAGTATCTTTAACAAATGAAGAGATTGATTGAAACTTGTCTTTTGTGTCTTGAAACATTGTATTTATTAAGTGAAAAAGTTGGAGGATAAAATGGTTTTAAGCACAGATTCACCTGTAAAACAAACGAAATTTTCATCAAGAAAATTTTAGTTTAAGCAAAGATTTATTATATAAATATGGTGAATACAACATACTGCGATGTTTGTAATCACGAATATAAACATTATAGAAAACACCTCCGAACCAACAAACACACATTTAATCTGTTTCATAAAATATCTCCTCTTGAGTTGGAAAGAAAACATTGTGATATCTGTTCAAAGGATGTTTTGAAGAGTAGTTATAATAAACATCTTCAATCACAAAAACACAAGAAAAATGAGTTTAAAGTAAAGGGAGACTATTATATTGAAAACACTGATGGGGCATTTAAAGGGCATATAAAAATAAGGATTTTTCAATTTGGAGAACCCGGTCCATCATCAATAGCTGAATCAATTGAAATAGTGAAACCCGATGTTGAAAAATTTATTAAAAAGACATTAAAAGAAATGAAAACTTTAAAGTTTTATATGGGAGTGAAAATGAATATGAAAAGACAAGATGAAGAACAAACTCCTTATATGAGAACAGATCTTCATTTTATAACATCATTTCAAGATTTTTTGAATAGTGGGGTTTATGAAGAACTATCAAGACAAGAGGAGGATGTTGATAATACAGTGGTAGGAAGTGGATTCAATATTAAAAAAATCATCTTTTTAGATATACACATTCTAAAATCAAACCCTCTTAAAGTTTCTTCTTATATTGAATTACCAAAAGAAATAAAACTAAAGAAGGCAGTTGTTAATATTAAGAACAATGATAATAAATGTTTTCTCTGGTCTGTTCTTGCTCACTTACATCCACCAAAATGTAATTCAGAAAGAGTAAAACAATATATGAAATATGAGAATACCTTGGACATTAAAGATTTTAAATTCCCAATGCCACTAACAGATATTCCTAAATTTGAGAAAAAGAATAATCTTTCTATTAATGTATATGGATTAACGGATACAAACAAAGTTCAAATATTAAAAATTTCAAACAACTATAAAAATGAAGAAACACACATTGATCTTTTATATTTTAGTGTTGGAAAGAATTCACATTACACATACATCAATAATTTATCAAGATTAATCTCTTCTCAGGTATTCAGAACAGCAAACAAAATATATCCTTGTAAGCGATGTCTTAATTCATTTCATACAAAAGAACGATTAGAACAACATTCAAAATATTGTAGTAATCATAAATCAGCTGTAATTACAATGCCTAAACCTGGTGAAAAGATTTCTTTTGAAGATTATAATAAATCTATCATGCACCCATTTGTGATATACGCTGATTTTGAGTGTATCCTTAAAAAGATTAATACTGCTTCTCCTAATCCAAAAGAATCATATACAAATAAATATCAAAAACATATTCCTTGTGGTTTCAGTTATTATATCAAATCATCTGTTGGAGAAAAGTATAACAAACTTGAACATTATCGTGGAAAAAAAGCTTCACAAGAGTTTGTAAAACGATTAGAAAAGGATTGTAAAGACTCACTAAATTAATGAAAGAAACAAATGAACCGATGAAATTAACCAAAGAAGAAAAATTAGAATTTAGAAAGAACAATATCTGTCATATTTGTGAGGGGGAAATTAAGGAGTCAAAAGTTAGGGATCATTGTCATCTTACTGGTAAATATAGAGGTCCCGCTCATTCCTGTTGTAATCTTAATTATAAATTACCTTCTTTTATTCCAGTCTTTCTTCACAACAGCGCCAACTATGATACACATCTATTTATAAATGAACTTTCAAAAACACCAGGGAATATTTCTGCCATAACAAACACAAGTCAAAAGTATATTTCATTTACAAAAATGATATTCACAAAACCTATAACTCGTATTCGGTTTCTTGATTCTTACAAGTTTATGGGAACACCACTAGCCTACCTCGCATCAAATCTAAGCTCCACGGACTCTTTTCCAAATCTTAATTCATTCTTTCCAAAAGAGGAAATTCTCACTAAAGAGGAAATTCAGATTAAAGAGAGAATTCAAAGTAAAGAGGAAACTAATTAATGAAGAAATTCTAACTGAAGATGAAATTCTAATCATAAAGAAAATTCGAACAATGAATGAAATTCTAACTAAAGAGGAAATTCTGATTAAAGATGAAATTCTGATTAAAGAAGGAATTCTTACGAGAGAGGAAATTCAAACAAGGAATGAAATTCAAAGTAAAGAGAAAATTCTTACAAGTAAGGGAATTTATCCTTATGATTATATGGATTCATTTATGAGATTTAAAGAAACACAACTTCCATCAAAAGAAAGTTTCTATAATAACCTTTATGAAGAAGAGATAAGTGATAAGGAATATAAACACGCACAAGAAATATGGAAATTATTTAAGATAAAGAACCTTGGAGAATATCACGATTTATATCTAAAAACAGATGTTTTATTGTTAGCTGATGTGTTTGAAGCTTTTAGATCACTCTATCATAATAAAAATTGTTATGGATTAGATCCTGCCCACTATTTCACAGCTCCTGGTTTAGCTTGGAGTGCAATGTTGAAAATGACAAAACAAGATATAGATTTAATCAGTGATGTGGATATGCTTTTGATGATTGAGAAGTCCAAGAGAGGTGGAATATCACAAGTATGTTCAAAAAGATATGCTAAAGCAAATAATAAATATCTTCCAAATTATGATAGTGAAAAAGATAGTAATTATTTGATGTATTTTGATGCTAATAATTTGTATGGATGGGCAATGTCTCAATCTCTGCCTTATGGTAAATTAGAGTGGGTGGAAGAAAAGGATTATGAAAAGGCTTTGATGAATATTGTTATTTCTTCTCAAGAGGAATTGAATGACGAAGAAGAAGGTTATTATTTTGAAGTTGATTTGAGGTACCCGAGTGATCTTCATAATAAGCATAAAGATCTTCCTTTTGCATGTGAGAAAGAAACTCCAAAGAAAGAATGGTTAAGTGATTATCATAAAAGTTTTAACATTAAAGGTAAATCAACAGAAAAGTTATTAACAACATTCTATGATAAAGAGGGATATGTTTTGCATCAGAGAAGCTTAAAACAGTTTTTGAGAGAAGGATTGAGAGTAGCTAAAATTCATAGAGTTTTAAAATTTAAACAACGTCCTTGGGTGAAAAAGTATATTCAATTCAATACAGATATGAGAGCAAATACAAAAGTAAAATTTGAAGGGGACTTTTATAAATTAATGAATAATGCTGTATTTGGAAAGACTATGGAAAATGTTAGAAACAGGCAAAACATTAGATTCGCAACATCTTGGAAAGAAGCTTCGAGATTGATAAATAAACCCAGTTTTGATAGAGAAGAGGTTTTTTCAGAGAACTTTTCTGCAATTCATATGAAAAAGGAAAGTATTGTAATGGATAAACCAATTTATATTGGAACAGCAGTTCTTGATTTATCAAAGATATTGATGTATGATTATTTGTATAATGACATAAAGAAAGAGTATGGTGAAAATGTTTCATTGTTGTATATGGACACTGATAGTTTTATCCTAGATATAAAAACTGATGATGTTTATGAAGATATGAAGAAAAATATTGGAGTATATGATACAAGTAATTTCAGCAAGAAGAGTGAGTTATTTTCCAAAAAGAATGAAAAGGTTATTGGTAAGTTTAAGGATGAGTTGGGTGGAAAAGTAATGAGTGAGTTTATTGGATTGAGAGCAAAGGCATATGCTTATAAGTATGGTGATCAGATTGATAAGAGGTTAAAGGGAATAAAGAAATATGTAATAAAGAAATCAATAACTTTTAGAAATTATTATAATTGTTTGATGAATAAGAAAGAAGAATACAGGAAAATGAATACAATAAGAAGTTATAAACATAACATATATAGTGAAGAAGTAAATAAAAAGGCATTAGGAGCCTTTGATGATAAGATTTATTTTAGATAATGGAATAGATTGTGTTCCATATGGATATTGTATGATAGAGTGTATAAAATAGATTGCGTTTTAACGATGGGAAGATGGGTTAGGGTTTTTTAAGGGCTACCGCCGCGTTTTTTCACAATATATAAATGGTTAAACCAAGTATTAATCAAACTAAAGAGTGGAGAAAATCTCAGTCTTGGTATATAAATGGAAAACATAATGAATGTGAAAAATATCAAATAAGTCTTATTGAAAAAATAACTAAAACAAAGGTAAATAAAACAAATAAGCGAATCAATTTAAAAAGTAGTAAGTTAGAGGATGTAAAGAAAAAAATGAATATCCTTGAATGGACTGACAACTTTGATGGTTATCAATTGAACAATGAAAAAACAATTTACTATAATCTCAAAATGATATGTGGCTCAGGAGGTGGTCAAACAAGAGCATTAAGAGAAGTTTATCATTTCGTAATGGCACAAAAGGGGTATCTTAAAAAATATAAAGATTCAAATGTTTTGTTTGTCAATATTTTAGATGGGGATTATTGTGCAAAATAAATTAAACTATTGAAGGAATTTGAGAATGAACAAATCTTTATAGGTTCAATGAGTGAGCTGATCAACCTCCAGGTTAAAGGGGAGACAAATAAATATACCTTGGGATAGCCTGGTTTTATATATATACAAAGCCTGGTGTTGGCTTAGTGGTGAGGGTGGCGGCTTGGGATCCCAGTGTCCCGAGTTCGAATCCCGCTCAGCTGCTGAATTAACACCAGGGGGTTGACTCAGCCTGTCATCCTTCCGAGGTCGGCGGAATGAGTACCAGTATACTGGTCCCGGTGTATGCCCCGGTTAGAATAGGTGTACCATATCCCTGTGTTGTAAGAGGCGTCCAGGAAGGGCATCCGACCATAAAACATTGCCTCACAAAAAGCCAAACCCCTGCACAGCAGGGAAAAACGGATAAAAATGGGGTTTATTTTTAGGGAAAAAAAAAGGGAATCGCTGAAAATCCCCCATTCATTTACATGGGGAAAAGTGAGCTAGAACCAGTATATTCACCCTACTTATGTATATATATATATATATATATATATATATATATATATATATATATATATATATGTATATGTATATATATAAGTATGGTAAGAATACTGATTCTGGCTCACTTTTCCCCATGTAAATGAATGGGGGATTTTCAGCGATGAATTTTTTCTTTTTTTTCCCTAAAAAATAAATCCCCTTTTTAGCCTAAGGTATATTTATGTCTCCCCTTTTAACCTGGGGATACTTTTTTTCAAATAACCCATGCAATAAGATAAAGATTTGTTCAAGTAGCAAAGTAGTAATGTGATTTGTTAAAGGTGATTCTAAAGAAATATCTGAAACGTCTAAGCCTCGGGACACTCTTTATCGAATAACCAATGCATATTGTTTAGCTCACTCATTGAACCTATAAACATTTGTTCATTCTCAAATTCCTTCAATAGTTTAATTTTCTTTGCACAATAATCCCCATCGAAAATATTTAAAAATAAAACATTTGAATCTTTATATTTTTCAAGATACCCCTTTTGTGTCATTATGAAATGATATTCTTCTCTCAATGATCTCATATGACCACCTCCTGAGTTGCATATCATTTTGAGATTGTAGTAAATTATTTTTCCATTGTTCAATTGATAACCATCAAATTTTTCAGTCCATTCAAAGATATTTATTATTTTCTTTACATCCTCTAACTTATTTGTTTTTAAATTGATTCGCATATTTGTTTTATTTACCTTTGTTTTAGTTATTTTTTCAATAAGACTTATTTGATATTTTTCACATTCATTATGTTTTCCATTTATATACCAAGACTGAGATTTTCTCCACTCTTTTGTTTGACTAATACTTGGTTCGACCATTTATATATTGTGAAAAACGCGGCGGTAGCCCTTAAAAACCCTAACCCATCTTCCCATTGTTAAAACTTGTGTCCATATGGAACAAAATCGATTCTATTCACTCTATCATACAATACCCATATGGAACACAATCTATTTTATACACTCTATCATACAATATCCATATGGAACACAATCTATTCCATTAACTAAAATATATCTCTTATCATCAAAGGCTCCTAATGCCTTTTTATTTACTTCTTCACTATATATCTTATGTTTATAACTTCTTATTGTATTCATTTTCCTATATTCTTCTTTCTTATTCATCAAACAATTATAATAATTTCTAAAAGTTATTGATTTCTTTATTACATACTTCTTTATTCCCTTTAACCTTTTATCAATCTGATCACCATACTTATAAGCATATGCCTTTGCTCTCAATCCAATAAACTCACTCATTACTTTTCCACCCAACTCATCCTTAAACTTACCAATAACCTTTTCATTCTTTTTTGAAAATAACTCACTCTTCTTACTAAAATTACTTGTATCATATACTCCAATATTTTTCTTCATATCTTTATAAACATCGTCAGTTTTTATATCTGGAATAAAACTATCAGTGTCCATATACAACAATGAAACATTTTCACCATACTCTTTCTTTAAGTCATTATACAAATAATCATACATCAATATCTTTGATAAATCAAGAACTGCTGTTCCAATATAAATTGGTTTATCCATGACAATACTTTCCTTTTTCATATGAATAGCAGAAAAGTTGTCTGAAAAAACCTCTTCTCTCTCAAAACTTGTTTATTTTTCAATCTAGAAGCTTCTTTCCAAGATGTTGCAAATCTAATGTTTTACCTGTTTCTAACATTCTCCATTGTCTTTCCAAAGACAGCATTATTCATCAATTTATAGAATTCCCCTTCAAATTTTACTTTTGTATTTGTTCTCATATCTGTATTGAATTTAATATACTTTTTCATCCAAGGACTTTGTTTAAATTTTAAAACTCTATGAATTTTAGCTACTTTCAACCCAGCAGATAAATATTGTCTCAAGTTCTTTTGATGCAAAACATATCCCTCTTTATCATAGAATGTTGTTAATAACTTTTCTGTTGATTCACCTTTAATATTAAAACTTTTATGATAATCACTTAACCATTCTTTCTTTGGGGTTTCTTTCTCACATGCAAAAGGAAGATCTTTATGCTTATTATGAAGATCACTCGGGTACCTCAAATCAACTTCAAAATAATAACCTTCTTCTTCCTCATTCAATTCCTCTTGAGAAGAAATAACAATATTCATCAAAGCCTTTTCATAATCCTTTTCTTCCACCCACTCTAATTTACCATAAGGCAGAGATTGAGACATTGCCCATCCATACAAATTATTAGCATCAAAGTGCATCAAATAATTACTATCTTTTTCACTCTCATAATTTGGAAGATATTTATTATTTGCTTTAGCATATCTTTTTGAACATACTTGTGATATTCCACCTCTCTTAGACTTCTCAATCATCAAAAGCATATCTACTTCTTCTTCTTCTTCTTCTTCCTCTTTCGGCTTGCTCCCGTTAGGGGTCGCCACAGCGGACCAACTGTCTCCATTTCGCTCTATCCTCCACATCTTCCATTGACACTCCAACCACCCGCATGTCCGCCCTCACTGCATCCATGAACCTCTTCTTTGGCCTCCCTCTTCTCCTCCTGCCTGGCGGCTCCATCTTCAACATCCTTCTCCCGATATACTCCGTTTCCCTCCTGTGCACATGTCCAAACCCATCAAAAGCATATCTACATCACTGACTAAATCTATATCTTGTTTTTTCATTTTCAACATTGCACTCCAAGCTAAACCAGGAGCTGTGAAATAGTGGGCAGGATCTAATCCATAACAATTTTTATTATGACAGAGTGATCTAAAAGCTTCAAACACATCAGCTAACAATAAAACATCTGTTTTTAGATACAAATCATGATATTCTCCAAGGTTCTTTATCTTAAATATTTTCCAAATTTCTTGTGCGTGTTTATATTCCTTATCACTTATCTCTTCTTCATAAAGGTTATTATAGAAACTTTCTTTTGAAGGAAGTTGTGTTTCTTTAAATCTCATAAATGAATGCATATAACCATAAGGATAAATTCCCTTACTTGTAAGAATTTTCTCTTTACTTTGAATTTCATTCCTTGTTTCAATTTCCTCTCGAGTTAGAATTCCCTCTTTAATCAGAATTTCATCTATAATCAGAATTTCCTCTTTAGTTAGAATTTCATTCTTTGTTCGAATTTTCTGTATAATTAGAATTTCATCTTCAGTAAGAATTTCTTCATTAATTTCCTCATTATTAAATAGAATTTCCTCTGTACTTTGAATTCTCTCTTTAATCTGAATTTCCTCTTTAGTTAGAATTTCCTCTTTTGGAAAGAATGAATTAAGATTTGGAAAAGAGCCCGTGGAGCTTAGATTTGATGCGAGGTTGGCTAGTGGTGTTCCCATAAACTTGTAAGAATCATGAAACCTAATACGTGTTATAGGTTTTGTGAATATCATTTTTGTAAATGAAATATACTTTTGACTTGTGTTTGTTATGGCAGAAATATTCCCTGGTGTTTTTGAAAGTTCATTTATAAATAGATGTGTATCATAGTTGGCGCTGTTGTGAAGAAAGACTGGAATAAAAGAAGGTAATTTATAATTAAGATTACAACAGGAATGAGCAGGACCTCTATATTTACCAGTAAGATGACAATGATCCCTAACTTTAGACTCCTCAATTTCCTCCTCACAAATACGACAGATATTGTTCTTTCTAAATTCTAATTTTTCTTCTTTGGTTAATTTCATCGGTTCATTTGTTTCTTTCATTAATTTAGTTAGTCTTATACAATCCTTTTCTAATCGTTTTACAAACTGTTGTGAAGCATTTTTTCCACTATAATGTTCAAGTTTATTATACTTTTCTCCAACAGATGATTTGATATAATAACAGAAACCACAAGGAATATGTTTTGATATTTATTTGTATATGATTCTTTTGGATTAGGAGAAGCAGTATTTATCTTTTTAAGGATACACTCAAAATCAGCGTATATCACAAATGGGTGCATGATAGATTTATTATAATCTTCAAAAGAAATCTTTTCACCAGGTTTAGACATTGTAATTACAGCTGATTTATGATTACTACAATATTTTGAATGTTGTTCTAATCGTTCTTTTGTATGAAATGAATTAAGACATCGCTTACACAGATATATTTTGTTTGCTGTTCTGAATACCTGAGAAGAGATTAATCTTGATAAATTATTGATGTATGTGTAATGTGAATTCTTTCCAACACTAAAATATAAAAGATCAATGTGTGTTTCTTCATTTTTATAGTTGTTTGAAATTTTTAATATTTGAACTTTGTTTGTATCCGTTAATCCCTATACATTAATAGAAAGATTATTCTTTTTCTCAAATTTAGGAATATCTGTTAGTGGCATTGGGAATTTAAAATCTTTAATGTCCAAGGTATTCTCATATTTCATATATTGTTTTACTCTTTCTGAATTACATTTTGGTGGATGTAAGTGAGCAAGAACAGACCAGAGAAAACATTTATTATCATTATTCTTAATATTAACAACTGCCTTCTTTCGTTTTATTTCTTTTGGAAATTCAATATAAGAAGAAGCTTAAAGAGGGTTTGATTTTAGAATGTGTATATCTAAAAAGATGATTTTTTAAAATATTGAATCCACTTCCTACCACTGTATTATCAACATCCTCTTCTTGTCTTGATAGTTATTCATAAACCCCACTATTCAAAAAATCTTGAAATGATGTTATAAAATGAAGATCTGTTCTCATATAAGGAGTTTGTTCTTCATCTTGTCTTTTCATATTCATTTTCACTCCCATATAAAACTTTAAAGTTTTCATTTCTTTTAATGTCTTTTTAATAAATTTTTCAACATCAGGTTTCACTATTTCAATTGATTCAACTATTGATGATGGACCGGGTTCTCCAAATTGAAAAATCCTTATTTTTATATGACCTTTAAATGCCCCATCAGTGTTTTCAATATAATAGTCTCCCTTTACTTTAACCTCATTTTTCTTGTGTTTTTGTGATTGAAGATGTCTATTATAACTACTCTTCAAAACATCCTTTGAGCAGATATCACAATATTTTCTTTCCAACTCAAGAGGAGATATTTTATGAAATAGATTAAATGTGTGTTTGTTGGTTCGGAGGTGTTTTCTATAATGTTTATATTCGTGATTACAAACATCGCAGTACGTTGTATTCACCATATTTATATAATAAAACTTTGCTTAAACTAAAATTTTCTTGATGAAAATTTCGTTTATTTTACAGGTGAATCTGTGCTTAAACTAAAATTTTCTTGATGAAAATTTCGTTGATTTTTCAGGTGAATCTGTGCTTAAACTACAATTTTCTTGATGAAAATTTCGTTTATTTTACAGGTGAATCTGTGCTTAAACTAAAATTTTATTGATGAAAATTTCGTTTATTTTTCAGGTGAATCTGTGCTTAAACTACAATTTTCTTGATGAAAATTTCGTTTATTTTACAGGTGAATCTGTGCTTAAACTAAAGTTTTCTTGATGAAAATTTCGTTTATTTTACAGGTGAATCTGTGCTTAAAATCATTTTATCCTCCAATTTTTTCACTTAATAAATACAATGTTTCAAGACACAAAAGACAAGTTTCAATCAATCTCTTCATTTGTTAAAGATACTGAGAAATATGTCAAGGATGTAAAATTGAACAAAGATAAATATAACAACTATTGGATAAAAACAATTATGGCGGCTATGATGAGTTCTTCAATTTACTTCAGTGGAAGGGCTTTTAGTATACCTGGTAGAACATCAATTAAAGTATCTCTAACAAAAGTTTCTCCTCTCCTTCTGGCAATATATTCAAAACTAGAAAAAGCAATGAAACAAGAAAAGGTATCAAAAAATAAAAACTTTATGGATGAAGCTTTAGAAAGAAAAGATAAGACCATCTGTAATATGCAAGGAGAAATTTGTATTTTTTTCAACAACCCTAAAGATATAAATCCTGATGAAATAAAGGATGTTAATATATCAGGTGAAATGACATTTCGTTCAATTGTAGTTAAGGATCATTTTAAAATTACCTTTAATATAAAAAATGTCGCAGTTGAATCTGTTAATGAAAAAATGTATATAGATATCGATGGTAATGTTTTTTCTACTAATTAAATATGAGTCAATATTCAACTGAAGATTTTGAAGATTATGAGAGTGATTATGATACCGAGAGTTTGCATTCAAACGATAGTTATGACACCGAGAGTTTGTGTTCAAACGATAGTTATGAAAGTATAGATGATTCTGAAAGTATCGAAGATGATATCGAAGATGAATTTCAGTTTAAGTAAAGTTTTACTTTATAAATATGAATAGTTTACTCGATTTTGAGCCTCTTGAATTCCATGATTCTCCATATGACAAATTTGAGAATTGTCCTGCGTGTGAAAGACGGGGATTAAACACAGAGTCAAAAGCCTATAAACAATGTATATTCTGTGATTATCTTCTAATTAATGATAATCAAAAATATAAAAAGGAAAATAATTATTTTAGATTTACACCAAAAATGAATTACTTTACAAGATTGATTAGAGAAATGAATGTAAAGTACGAGGGTGATAACACACCTTTCCTTACAAGGGAAGAAACTGAACGTATTAGAGAAATGTTCAAAGGATTGTTGTTATATATTATTCATGGATGTGATTTTCAGGGAAATATCAACACAAGATATTGCATAAATAAAATAATGGATTATCTTGAAATTAAACCTGAACTTAGGATAAAATATAGAGTTTCGAAAAAAGCCAATAATACATTAAATAACCTGTTTTCCAAATATATAAATGAATGATTTTTTACCCATTTGGGAAAATAAGATAAAATTTGACAACCATAAAAATCTCCCAAATTCATTAAGATGCCTCATAGTTGGTTCAAGTGGATGTGGAAAAACCTGCTTACTTTTAAAGATGCTCCTCACTCCCAACTTTTTAGATTATGATAATTTAATAATTTTCACAAAGTCGAGTTTTCAACCAGAGTATCAACTACTCTCACAAGGTTTTAATGCTGGTCTTCAAAAAGAAGATATAATCGGTTTATTTAAACGTCAAAAAAACCTAAATGATTATAACATTGAAGATATAATTCAACTATTTTGTGATACACAGAGATGTAAAAAGAAATCAAATCCTATAACTTGTATTCTTAGTGATAATACAGATGATATACCGTCTCCCCAAGATTTGGATAAATCCAAAAAGAACCTCGTTATCTTTGATGATTGTGTTAATGAGAGAAACCAAACGGTAATGGACAGCTACTACACAAGAGGGAGACATTCTTCTTGTAATTGTATTTATCTTAGTCAATCGTACTTTCAACTTCCTTGTCGTTCCATCAGAAACAATGCTAATACTTTTATTTTATCCAAGTTAAATTCAATAGATATAAACAATTTTTGGAGAGACAATTGTTCTACATTATGTAGTAAAAAGGAATTTGGGGATTACATGAAACACACGACTGAAAAATACAAATATATTGTTGTGAAACAAGATGAGATATTAAATGATATTTTTCAATAAATAAATGGATGCAAAAGAAAGAGCAAGAAGATTTAAGGAACATCAAGAGTTGGTTTCAAAAGTTGTAAAACAACAGGAAGACATAAAGAAGAAATGCAGACAGAAACTAACGGGCGAAGAAGCATTTGAAAGAAAACGAGAAATTTTTTAAACCACTTTTAAAAACTTCCCAAGAAAAATGAAAGATGTTTCCACAGTTCCCACAGTAGAATATACTCCTAAAAAACTTCAAATGTTAAAAGATTTTGATCAAATGACGGAGGAAGAATTAGAGCATTTAGGAGAATTAAAGGTATATGATGATGAAGGTTTATTTCAACAACTGGAAGAGATTAATCGACCCCGATTATATTGTGAATGCTCTTCAAAACAATGAATATTCAGCGGATTCAAAAACCAAAGCAGGACTCATTCCAACAGAACAACCAGCAATATTTCATCTTGTTCAAGAAAAGGTATTGATATTTAATGATGAATTAAGGTTCTTGGGTTCTGCTCAACCTTCTGTTAAACTAACTCCGAGATTAATGTTTCTTCTCACAAAAGATGGAAGACAAGGTTCAACTGTGAGGGATGAATCAAAGTATATTGATAAACCATTGGATATGAAAAATAATGATGATAGAGTATATATTGATCTGCTGAACACTCTAAATTATAGGGTTAGTATTTCTAGTAAAAGTAGGAAAAATGAGAAGGAGAAACACATTATTCAGGCTTTAAGTATCCTTGGTTCAGGTATTAGTTTTCTTCCAAATGACCCATCGCAATTAGTTAATAGACTGTTATTGTTGTTAGGTAGTAAGAAGGCTGGAAATAACAATTGTTTTAATGAAGCATCAGCCATTTTAGACCAGTTGATGAACATGAAAATAATTAATAAATCTCAATATAGAGACATTTTATCTCATGTTAAATAAGATGAGAAGCACAATCCTTAGTTTCAATTTCACAACAAGCGACCACACATCTTCATTCCCATACCCACTACAACTTGACCCAACAAAAGAATATGCGGCATCTTTATTGTCCATGGAAACTTATAATACCTTATTTAATATAACTGATAAAAATGACAAGTTTAGTTATAATCCCGGAAGTGGATACAAAACGATAACAGTCTCACCCGGAGCATATGAGATTTCTCAAATATCTTCCGAAATTGCTCGTCTTATGAAAGAACAGGGTGATGAACCAAAAAATATTGTTATAGACATTCAAAATCATACTTCAAAATCAACGATTAAACTTAAAAATAACTACAAGGTTGATTTCACAATTGATAATTCATTTAGAGAGTTATTGGGTTTCTCCTCAAAAAAGATTGAAACTAATGGGACGTTTTACAGTGATAATGTCATTCAAATATCCTCAGGAATAAACTCAGTATTAATTCACTGTGATTTGATTGATGGTGCTTATAATGATGGAATAAAAACAAACACAATATTTTCATTCAGTGCATACTCAACCCCAATTGGTTATAAATTCAATATGGAACCCAAAAATTTGGTTTATCTCCCTGTGTCAGGAAAAGCCATACACAGAGTAAATTTTAGGATAACCGACCAAGATAATCGTATGATTTATTTTAATGGAGAAGTTATATCCATTTGAATTCACCTACGTGAAGTTTTCCAATAAATAAATACGATGGTTATTGTGAGGAAACATGAGTTGGGAAAATATAAAATAATTACAGGGGGTGGGATGTTCCTTTCCCCATACTACAAGGGCGAAGGGATGTATCTTGGTAGAGGATACTATAAACCTAAGAGACAAAGGGGTGTCAGACATCAATTTAGAGGAGATGGGATAATTGATACTCTAATGGGTATTGGTTCAACTATTCTTAAACATAAAGACCTAATTGGTTCAACTGCTTCTGCTGTGGGAAATGTAGCAGGTGCTGTAAAGAGTATAAAAGATGCCCAGAAGGAATCTCATAAATTACAAGCAATAAAAGAAATTAAGAAAGGCAAAACTCAGTTGTCTCCCCAAGAACGACAGAAAATAATTCAAATACTTGGATCAGGGTTTCAAAAGTTTTAACATCTTTTTTTCCTAAATAAATACAAGTATGGAAGCAATTGATAGTATCTATGATTTGGATGATACTATTATTATCTCAAACTCCACTAAAAAAGAAGATTACTTCAAGGTAAATGCAATAACTGGAACAGACTGGAATACGAATGGTACAAAAAGTTTTGAAATAAATAATCAACAAACCTATTTGAATCTATCCGAAAGTTTCTTGTTGTGTAAATTTAAATTCACTGAAGCTGGGAATAACACAAACGCTACACTTGTAAATGATTTCTTCTGGAAAATGTTTGATAGTGTGCGTTTGTATATTGGAACACAAGAAGTTGAAGCGGTTGATTATGTCTCTGCTGTATCTGAAATGATGAAATTTACACTCTATACATTCAGTGATAGAATGGGAAAGGGGTCTGTCGAAGGTTTTATTCCTGATATGTCAACGGGAACAAACACAGACCCTGGATATACTCAAAGGAAAGGAGCGTATAATGATGATACAAAAGCAGAAAATAATTTTACTGTGGCAGTTCCTCTTAAAGGTATATTTGGATTTTGTGATCATGATAAAGTTCTGTATGGTCTTAAAATTAGATTTCAACTACAAAGGCATGATAATGAAAATAGATTGCTTTTTGGTGTTGGTAATGCTTTTGGTGATCAGAATAAATTTGTAATTGAGGAAATGAGTTGGTATATCAGTGAATATACTCCTAATCTTAAAACAGAAGAGATGTTGAATAGAAGACTTAACTCAAAGAAACCACTCAGTGTATCATACCTCAAAAGAAGATGTCAACACGTTAAACTCAACCAAACTACTTACACGTGGAATTTGGGTGTTCTGGAAGGAAAGCCACGATATCTGTGGATCGTTTTTAAAAAGCCAGATGGTGATACTGCAACTGATAAGAATAATGCATTGAGTGATAATGCTCAGGTGAAACAACTTCGCGTTTCTCTAGATGGAACATTTTATCCACGAGATAGATTGGAAATTAATTGGGAAAAAAATGATTTTGCTGAAGCATACAAGTCTTACCAAAAGGTGTGTGAAAGTAATGGAAATAAAGAACCTATTTTGGATATGACAGCATTTAAAAGTTTGTATACAATCTATGCGTTTGACCTGAGCGCTCAAAAGGAAACTATAAAGTCTAATTGAGTGGATACTTCCCTATACATTGAAAGAGGAGAGAGTGAAGAAGTTGATACATATTGTTTGCTTTTGGAAGAAACAGAATTGCAGATTAATACAGATAATGGTGTGATGATTAGTCTCACATAATTTTTTGTTAAATAAATGAGTGGCAAAGTACCAACTGAGGTATATGTTAATCAAATCAATCTTCATAAACTATCATCTTGTGTTCAAAATCAAAAGCCTTGTACGATTAACGTTTATACAATTCAGAGAAAAGGAGCAGTAAGAATTGATGTTTTGCTCACAAGAGAACAGGTTAAAATCTTGAATGACACTGGCTCACTTAAAATTAAAATGACAAAACCAATGTTGAAAAAATATTCAATAAGAGAGACGAGTGGAGGATTTCTCCCATTTCTAATTCCTTTATTTGCTGGTTTAAGTGCGGTTGGAGCATTGACGGGTGGTATTTCA
Source organism: Eptatretus burgeri (assembly GCF_056783735.1). Classification (NCBI taxonomy): domain Eukaryota; kingdom Metazoa; phylum Chordata; class Myxini; order Myxiniformes; family Myxinidae; genus Eptatretus; species Eptatretus burgeri. The sequence goes on along the minus strand of NC_140976.1, from coordinate 64,848,947 downwards.
ACAGCGGTGAAAACTGCCAACGAAAGGAAGGCTCAACTCCAGGCTCAAAAAGAATTGGAAAGACATAACAAAGAGTTGGAGAAACATATTAGTGGAAGTGGTGTAATTGTAGATTTTGCTGAAAAACTTGAAGGTCTGCCTGATAAAGCGAGATTGTTAGTTGGAGATATGCTTTCTTCTATTGCACAAGCAGGTGTAAAATTAACGAAAAGAGGTAATGGATTATATCTTTCTAATAAATAAATGAGCATTGATGAGTGGTTTAAAGAATTTGGAAAGAAAACAACATCAAATTTACAACTTGTCAAATATTGTAAGAAATTAAAAATTCATAATGTGTTTATTTGTATGAGAGATGAATTAACAAATGTGCCGAAACATACAAAGAATATTATTATGAACTTAGAAGATAATAATGGGAACGGTTCTCATTGGGTTTGTATTTTTAATAGTCAAGACAAATATTATTTTGATAGTTTTGGTCTTCCACCACCTGTTGAAGTCATAAAATTCTTACAGAATGGTGTTTATCAAACATTTCAAGTCCAAGAATTAAATTCCAAGTGTTGTGGTCAATTATGTCTGTATGTATTATTTCAACTCAACAAAAATAAAAAAAATTTATGATATTATTTTTAATCTAATATAAATGACTTATGTTGATAAAGATGGTTCTATCTTTGGTGTATTCCAAGAACTGGATATTGATTTATCAAATTATTACACAAAGGCACAGGTTGAACGGCATAAATATAATATAACCAAAAATAGTAACATGAAAAATGCTTATAAATTAAAAAAATTATCCAAGCCCGACTGACGCGAATGACTTGGTGAGATTAAGCGATTTATCACAATATATATCCTTAAATAAAACGGCCATGTATTCCAAAGATACAGAAGTGTTGATATTATCTCCAGGTCATACAGAATTCACAGTTCGAATTAAAATAAATTTTTATAAAGAAGGGCGTATCGTTTGTTTGAGAATAGAACAATGGGGGTATGATATGAATGATTTAGGGTATAATTGGTCATTTAAAATTAACCTCGAAGACCTGGAACAATTAAATCAGTCTCGTAAGGAAGAATATTATCCACTTGGTATCGAGAATGAGTTTTGTGGGGCCACGATTAGTAAACAACAAATAAAAGAATTTAATAAGGGTAAATATAATAATGGTTTTGCCCTTGTTTATATCATGAAAACAGAAAAAACAGGATTATATATAATAAGTAAGGAAATACAAAATGACTTAACTATGGGAAGATGGGGAGGTGTTTCGTGCCATAATATTATTCTAACATATATTTCTAATACATAAATGACAGCAAGAAGGCTTCAAGAAAATTATCATTTCTGTGTCCAAGCATACCTTCAAGAAAAGGGTATTCGGTATTTTTGATAAATATGTTCTACAACATAAGAATGAGGCATTTTCAATAAAAGATTGGCATTATGCTGATGTTGATAAACCGACAACTTTAGATTTAATTAGAATGTTAAATAATGAAAAAATTATAAAGTTCAGAAAAGGTAAGGCTCTTTTAGAAATTCAAAAGAAATTTTATGGTTTCCTGTTGTAAAAAAAATTATTTTGAATACAGGAATAACAAGAAATCCTGATGAATATATGTATGATATTCTATGGGGTGTAAGCGATTCAAGGATAATAAGGGATGAGGAAGGAGTTGAAGAAGAGAGGGAAGAGGAGGAAAAGGAGAAGAGGGAGAAGAAAGAGAAGGAGGAAAAAGAGAAGAGAGAGAAGGAGGAGAGGGAGAAGAGAGAGAAGGAGAGGGAGGAGAGAGAGAAGGAGAGGGAGGAAAGAGCGAGACAAAATAAATATCAAAATATGGAAACCAGTGAGATTAAAAAAAGATTGGTGGTATTACAGAAAATAACTCAACCCACCGAGGAGGAAAACAAAGAATTGACAAGTCTATTTGCAATACTTTCGACAAGACTATTGTCATCGACAAGATATTCATTTTAATTCAACTTTTTCATTTTTTATTTTTTTTTTTTCTTAAATAAATGGAGGAGAGAGTGAAGGCATTTCAAAGGATTCTTTATGTTTTAAAAATTAAGATTCAAATGTGCATGTTGGAAACTAAAAAGGTTTTTGCACTCTGCAGGAATTTTTCTCATAAATAATTGAGTTATTGTCTCAAATGTAAAAAGAAAACTAATACTAAAAATATTTCATATATTAAAAGTAAAAATAACAGGGTTATACAAAAAGGTATATGTTCGGTGTGTGGTTCAAAAAAAAATCAATTTATCTCCAAACACAAACTCGGAGGAGATATACAAAAGTTTTTATCAGGAAGTAAATTTACAACTACTGGAATACCAGGGGAATTACATCTACCAGGGTATTCTTTCTGTGGTCCAGGCACAAACTTGGATAAAAGATTAGATGAGGCAGACAATCCTAAATCATGGAGTAAACCCATCAATAGAGTTGATGAAGTGTGCATGAGACACGATATTGATTATGGGAATACCACAACGTTGGAAGAAAAGCATGAAGCCGATAGAGAAATGTTGTATAATTTGTCTCTGATACAAAATCCAACCTTGAGAGAAAAAGTTGATAGGTTCATCGTGAAGAAGATGATCAGTGCTAAATTGAAACTTGGACTTGGAAATTCAAAAAACTTGTAAGCTCTCATGATGTCATTAAGATTGAAGAGCAATTAGCTGATGAATTACATAAACCAATATTCCAAAGTTTCAGAGAAGGAAAGTTTATTCCAAGGAAGTAGATTATATCTGGTCTGCTGATTTGATTGAACTCAATAATGATAAGGGGTACAAGTATGCTTTAACCGTTATTGATTTGAGGAGTAGATACGCATGGGTTGTACCATTAAAAAACAAAACAGGTAATACTGTTATGTTAGCCTTTCAACAGATATTTAATAAAAGTAAGAGAAAACCTAAAAAATTGTGGACTGATGAGGGTAGAGAGTTTTATAACAAGACATTTATGAATTTTCTAAAAAATAACAGTATTACATTATACAGTACCTTTAATGAAGGGAAGGCAGTTGTTGTTGAACGTTTTAATCGTACCTTAAAAGAGAGACTATATAAAAAAATTCACACAACTCGGTTCACAACAATGGTCACCTTTTATTCAGGATATTGTGGATAAGTATAATGACACGGTTCACACGTCAACAAATATGAAACCATCAGAAACATTTACAAAATTAAAATATGAAAAAGAGATTAATGTCAGAAAACCTAAGTTCAAAGTTGGTGATATCGTAAGAATATATAGGCGGAAATCTCATTTTGAAAAGGGTTATACTAAACGATGGACGAACGAACTTTTTAAAATTGTTGATGTAATAGATACGGTTCCTTGGACTTGAAGATATATGATTTCGAAGGGGAAGAGATTTTAGGTTCATTTTATTCACAGGAATTACAAAAGACAAAGATAAATTGAAATTTTTTGACTCCGCCCCTTTTTGACTCCGCCCACACAAAACCCACCCACATAAACCCCACCCCACACAAACCCCACCCCACACAAACCCCACCCCACACAAACCCCACACAAGCTCCACACACACAAACCCCACACAAGCTCCACCCATATTCATCATATTCACATAATTAGTGATTAGTTAATTAGTTCCCCACACGCAACATGTTTATTTAATTAAAAAATTATCCACCCATCCACACAAGCTCCACACATCCACCCATCCACCCATCTCTCCACCCATCCATTTATCCACACAATCCTCATCCATATAATCCTCATCCACATTCACCCCACTCACATAAACCCTGCCCACATAAACCCCTCCCACACAAGCTCCACCCACATAAACCCTGCCCACACAAACCCCACCGAAGCCCACCCACATAAACCCCACCGAAGCCCCACCCACACAAGCCCCACCCACATAAACGCCCTCCCACAAACCCCGCCCACACACGCCCCGCCCACACAAGCCCCACCGAAGCCCCGCCCACATAAACCCCACCCACACAAGCCCCGCCAACACGTGCCCCAGCCACATAAACCCCACCCACACAAGCCCCGCCCACACACGCCCCGCCCACACAAGCCCCGCCCACATAAACCCCACCCACACAAGCACTCCCACTCAAGCCCCACCCCCCTCATCCCCCCCGTGCGCCCCCACCTTTGACCCCCCCCCCCCCTCATCCCACCCCCACCCTTCCCCACACACACACATGGGGAGGGGAGGGGTGGGATGAGGGGGTGATGGGTCGTTGGGGGAGCGCACCTACCCCCCCCTCCCCCCCCCCTCCCCCCCCCTCCTGTCTTGACTCTTTTTTTGAAATTCAAAATCAAGTAATTGTAAACAAAGCAAATATAATTAATCAAAATTGAAAATATGAAATATTCATTTGCGAGAATGTATAATCTTTCCCAGCAATCTTCTTCAGATGTCTTGTGATTTTGAAACTCAGACACCATATTCTGTTTTGAAACAAAAAGTGGATAATAATTAGGTTTTATAAAGATAATTACATGGTAATATGAGTAAGCCTGGTGTTGGTTCTAAGTTCAAGCCTCATTGACCACTGAATTAACACACCAGGAGGCCGACTCAGCCTGTCATCCTTCCAAGCCAATAAAATGAATTCCAGTGTACTGGCAAAACCGCGTCCAAACTAATGATGCAACCAACATAAGGCGACATTCCAAAGAGAGAGTGATATTAATAAAAGAATAAATAAACAAATAACTAAATAATAATTCAGAAACATTTACCTCCAGAAAATCATGTGTTGTACCAGATTGCTTCAACAGCTTATGTTGTGTGATCGAGCTGAAAAAAAATAAAATAATGAGTCAAGGGTATAGATGGAGAGACAGACAGAGAGAGGTAGGTATAAAGACAGACAGAGAGAGATACAAAGAGACAGACAGGGAGAGATAGAGAGAGACAAACAGACAGGGAAAGAGACACACACACACACGCACACACACACACACACACACACACACACACACACACACACACACACACACACACACACACACACACACACACACACACACACACACACACACACACACACACACACACACACACACGTCTCACCATTGGTTTAATTCATTCGAGATCAGAGGCCGTGATAAGACTTCGTACCAGTCATTATAAATGTTTTTCAATTCTCTTCTAAAATCATTGACCTCTTCAATAAGAGCATTAATTTCATGCACCTCGTCGTGATATGTAAACTGCTCTTCTTCCAAGGACCTGCCAAGAAAAAAAAATATGTCAGAATTATCACGATTTAATTTATAATCAATTGCTTCATCGTTCAAAGAGGAACCCATACACAAGCTTACCAACTTTGTGTTGAGCTGTTTTGTTCGCGGAAGAAAGATCGCTCATGTCTCAGTTGTAAAAATGAAAATTCCGTCTGGCAGAAACTTTGTCTGGCGAATCACTTATAAGGCAACGATGAGGAGATTCCTTAATCATCGGGTGTGGCCACAAGAAATGACGCTTCGGGCGAGACAGCTTGGAAAATAACTGGGCGATATATTCTCAAATTGTATGAATCATTTTTAAAACATACTTGAAATGCCCTATAATGATTTTGATTAAACTTATGTTTAAAAGCCTGTTAGTGTTCTGAGATAAAATATAAACACGAGGCCTTGTCTCACAGAATAGTTCCTATTTTTTCACAGCATGACTGTCCAAAAACACTTCCTCATTTTCACAGCACGACCGTGTCAAAAAAGAAAAAAATTCATCGCTGAAAATCCCCCATTCATTTACATGGGGAAAAGTGAGCCAGAATCAGTATTCTTACCCTACACACACATATATATATATATATATATATATATATATATATATATATATATATATATATATATATATATATATATATATATATATATATATATATATATATATATATATATAGCCTGGTGTTGGCGCAGTGGTTAGGGCCGCGGCTTGGGATCCAAAAGGTCCTGAGTTCAAGCCCCGTTGAGCCACTGAATTAATACACCAGGGGGTTGACTCAGCCTGTCATCCTTCCGAGGTCGGTGAAATGAGTACCAGTATACTGGGCCGGTGTATACCCCGGTTAAAATAGGTGTACCATATCCATGTGTTGTAAGAGGCGACCAGGGTTGCGTCAGGAAGGGCATCCGGCGTAAAACATGTGCCAAATCACTATGCGGATCATACAGATGATCCGCTGTGGCGACCCCGAACAGGAGCAGCCGAAAGAAGAAGAAGATATATATATATACATATATATATATATATATATATATATATATATATATATATATATATATATATATATATCAGGCATATAAAAAATAGGGTGGGAGATAAAAAACATTAAAAAGGAAAAAATAACTTGCACCAAAAACTTTAACATTTTCACGCTCACGCCAGGGGTATCGCTATAGCTCTCTGTTCTTCGAACAGGCGAGCTAATAAATGTATAAACAGGCGAGCATTCGGTGGCTTTGACACAAACTCTGGTTGTTTTTTGCAGCAACACTCAAGATTTCACGCAGCAGTTTCCACAGGAATAAAAATTGCATGTTTTCTGCTTGCTGCATGGACCTTCATCGCAGTCCTTATCACATTGTCCTGTCCACCTCTGAAAACAAAACAAACCATCGTTCAGTGGGTGTTCAGTTTATTTCGGATTCCACTGAAAGAGGTAAGGAACACATTCGGCCGATTCCATTTGATGAATTTTGTCATAAAACAAAATACATGTGCACATAAAACTGTTCGATGAATACACTAAATCCTTCTCACACACATTCAACTTGTGACCGTGACTTTTTTCTGTACACACCATGAGGATAGCCTCGTGGTGTGTGCACACCTCTGGGCTATTTTGCTTTGAAAATTTTTCATCCTGAACCAGCTATAAACGATCATCCTCGTGTTTTACAAGCAGGATGATTCGTATTGGTCTCTCTCTCTCTCTCTCTCTCTCTCTCTCTCTCTCTCTCTCTCTCTCTCTCTCTCTCTCTCTCTCTCTCTCTCTCTCTCTCTCTCTCTCCCTCTCTCTCTCTCTCTCTCGCGCCCCTTGCTGGTCGTTGGTGAGTCATGCGTGGGTGTGACATCACGGCGGTTGCATGTGTGCAGCTGTGAGTACTGTGTTGTGATGATGTCGTTCCTATCCCCATTTCGTTTCCCTCTGTATCACTGTATGTGGTTTGTGAAGTTTTTCCCTGTTTCCCTTCCTGGAGAGAGATAGAGAAAGAGATAGAGATAGAGATAGAGATAGAGAGATAGAGATAGAGAAAGAGAGAGAGATAGAGAGAGAGAGAGAGAGAGAGAGAGAGAGAGAGAGAGAGAGAGAGAGAGAGAGAGAGAGAGAGAGAGAGAGAGCCCGCATGGTTGGTGCTTTGTGGGTTTTCCTTGAAACCTTTGGTTTCCAGGCCTACGTTTTCATCCACCTTGTTTTTATAGGCCTGCCGTTTATTGGTCGTTTAGCTTCTTCCTTATACCCTTCTTTTCCCTTATACTTTCATTTGACCCCACTTGCTGGTTGCTTGTGACAGGTCTCCTTTGTTAAACTTAAACTTCTCTTATTTTGCTTTAAGCTATGGCAAACGTACGTTTGCACAATAGTGTGTTCGAGTCACTTACTTGGAAGAATGGAGTGACAATTACTCCACCTGATGGAGTTAGTGTTGAGAATGTGGTGATGGCTCTTGGAGAGCTCGTAGGAATTGAGAATGTTCTCGCAGCTTCGAAAATGAGCCAACGTGTCGTGGTTTTCTTTTTGGAGGAGCAACACGTGGCTCTTGTGGTCGAAAACGGTCTATCCGTACTACCAGACGTCTTTGTTAATGTTAGTTATTTCGATACGATGGCGATAAAATTAACAGTCCACATCCCGCCCTTCTTCTCAAGTGAGGAGATTGTAGCTGCATCAAGTGTTTTTGGCACAGTTGTGTCACGAATCTCTATGATTCCACTTCGTCTGTGCTCTGACGCTTCGGTTCGCCACATCATGTCGTTCCGACGTCATTGCTATATCATTCGAAAAGACAACGCTCAATCGCTCAATGCAGTCATAACTTTAAAAAATAAAAACCGCAACTACCACATTTATATTGCAACGGAGACCACAACTTGTTTTATCTGTGGTGAATCGGGACATTTAAAAAATGCTTGCCCCAAGAATATATTAAGTGGCATATCTAGGGTGGTCGAACCCATTCAGACGAATAGTGGTATATCCAGAGTTGGGCACGTTGGTGACGCTTCAAACTCGAACAATCTGCCTGGGCCGTCGAGGGTGGAGGTAAATCCCCCCCCCCCGGCAGATAACGAAAGCTTCACCATTGTTCCTTCAAAAATGAAACATAAATTGAAGCATCTAAATGATAACAATAGTCAAGATGTGATGGCGAGCTGTGCAAAAAAGATGGCGCCGCTGCCGAGAACAATGACTCATGTTTAGAAGCAACAATAGATGCTCTTTTTAAAACGAAAAATCGATTTGATGTCCTTGCTCCAGAGGATGATGACTTTTTTGCTTGTGGGGTTGGTGAACATGAGCAGGAAATTGGTTTTGTGCATCAGGACGCACACGTGACCACTCCCATAGTCACAAGCACCTTGGATATTAACACCGAATCCACTGTAATCCCCCTCCCTGTAAAGACCAACAGTGAAGCGTGTACAATTTCTGAGTCACAAATAACTCCAGACCTGGTTGAATCAGGGTGCAAAGCTTCAACTAGTGAAATACCAGGTTTATCTCAAGCGGAACATAATGCTCCTTCCATTAGTATACTTCCTCCTTCCCGTCCTCTTCACCCTCCCACTCCTCCTCTTACTCTCCCTCCCACTTCTAATCCTCTTCCTCTTCCCACCCTCCTCCTCCTCCCACTCCACCTTCCCCCACTCCTGCTCCTCCCTCCACTCTTCCTCATCCGACTCCTCCCCCTTTTGAAGCGAAATGTGAGGCTTCCCTTATTAAACCATCAGCTCCATCTTTGGAGCATAACGTTAAGGTAATGGACACCAATCGGCACTCAAATTATGATTCGGATGGGGCCTCATCACTTTCCTCTTGTGGCAGTACTGAAGCATGGAATGATCTAGTTTCCCAAGATTCGGAGAGTTTTATCAGTGTTCCACCTGCCGATATCATAAAGTTTCTTCATGACACCTTTCGCAAGAAACATGTTAAAATTAAAGACTTTTTCCCCGATTTGTCCACCTTTATAATCTCTGTGAAGCTTTTGCTCCTCAAAGCCGGACAGCTTGGCGTGATGGAATCGCAAGTGTATTGACTCCGGAAATGCATCCTTAAAGCAAAGAATGAGCTGCAGACACAGACAGACTGAGTTTTTTGACACACCCAAATTCTATGTTAGCCTCTGGCTTTCTCTATAGCGAGTTTAAATATTAATGGGGGATGCTCCTCCATCCGTAAAGCAGAAGTTAAACAGTTTGTTGAGACAAATCACATTGATGTTTTGCTTTTGCAAGAAACAAGATGCAGCTCCTCTTGTGCAAGTGAATGGCAAAGGATAATGAGGGGAAAATGTTTTTTTTCGTAGTCTGGAACACCCAAGCGCTGGGTAGTGGGGCAGATAACAGCAATTTTTGAGAGGAATTGTGCAAATGATGATACAAACATCAAATTTGGCATAATTGTTCTTCAGGGGATTCTAATAAAATCTGCCCAATTGGCCATTTGAAAATCCAAATTTTGAAAAATTTGATGAAAAAAAAGAACTTCAAAAAAGACAAGATCACGAATCAATGTTGGATGCTGGCTGAGATTGGTGAATGTTTCAGAAACATCATCAAAGACGTTCCAAGTCTGCCATGCAGTTTTCTTTCCTTGACTGTGGAAGGCAGACATGACGTCACATCCAGTGAATGCATGGAAGTATGGGATCCCTCAAGCTTTCTCAAGCCATATTGCAGAAACTACCTCATGGACTGGAATCCATCGCGCCTTGGCTCCTTGGCCAAAGGCAATCCACATGTTCTCAAGACCTAGTTCCTGTAAGGATGGCAGTACAGATATTGCTATGACTAGAACATCCGTGTCATTAGCCTTAAATGATAATAGACTTGCTACCATCCGTTGTTACATCCCTGGCGTGTACAAATATTTGAGTGTCAGCTTCTTCATGACAACATGGAGACACATCATCCAGTGACTTCCTTGTGTTGCTAATGGCATCTTCTCCTTCCTCATGGTGACAATGGTGACAAAATGCATGCTAATGGTGACAATGACTGTGCTTGTTGTCTGTGCTTCACACATCTTTTCCGCAAAGAAGTGAAACAGCTCAGTCTTGTTGCTGTCATCTCGAAGAAAGCTTCTCCAGTTACTTGGGGTCTTACTGGTTCCTGTCACTCTTCTTCTGATTCCTTGCCCCCTTTTCGACCTTGCCTCGGACTTCAGACTTTACTTCTTGTACACATTAAACACTACGTCCACCCTCTCGTACCTGGCACCATAGGATTACACCTTTGGGATGATGTCTTCTTTAGCATTGTCATCAAATATCTTTGAAGTGCGTGGAGGTAGGGCATTGATAAGTGCTGAGCCATCAATGATGACTGCATCTCCCCTTGGTTCTCTGTCTGGGATGTTCACTTGCGCTTCAAGAATTTCAGCCAGCTGTGACTTCAAATTTTCTAGAATTTTTTTTTTCTTTCAAATTTTTCAAAATTTGTATCTTCAAATGGCCAATTGGGCAGATTTGATCAGAAAGCCCTGCAGAACAGAAATGCCAAATTTGATGCTTGTATCATAATTTGCACGATTTTTCTACTATATACTACACTAGGGGTGGCTGTTTATATACAACCTTCCTTTTGCAGTCCCAGTGTTGTTTTTAATGAGATTATCAAAGGTTATTTGATCTCACTCACCTTCACACACAATGGTTTTAAACACACTGTACTGAATGTCTACGCACCTAGTGATAGCAAGGAGAGACTCGCCTTTTACACACACTTAGAAACTTCTCTTGTACACATTGATTTTGATGGACTTGTCTGCTTGGGTGGAGATTTCAACTGCATGATGGACCCCGCCATTGATCGTAATCAATGTATATAATTCCAGCAATGTGTGTGTGTGTGTGTGTGTGTGTGTGTGTGTGTGTGTGTGTGTGTGTGTGTGTGTGTGTGTGTGTGTGTGTGTGTGTGTGTGTGTGTGAGACCGCTGTTTCTCGACAACCACTGGTCCGATCTAATTGAAACTTGCCGGGTATATTGCTGGGGACCTGAGTATGTGCCTTTTCAAGGTTTGATATTAATCGGACAAGTGCTTCCCAAGTTATGGCCATTTATTTACCAACCA
>NC_140976.1:64832109-64837109 GCF_056783735.1 Eptatretus burgeri | reverse complement strand
CTTCATTTTCTTCTCCAGTGTGTTACCTTCTTCTTCCATGCCCAGTAGATTGATGTCTCCCTTGTCACCTTTGAGTCCAGGAGTAATTTTCTTTCCATCGAGGGAAATGCAGACACTGCTTTCTTGGAACGATTCTGCTAAGGGTTTTGTCAAGTTGATACAAAAACCAGGTTCAATCTTGCTAGGCCATTCACCACCATAGGGATCAAAGTTGCGGAGAATGTCTTCGTTTGGGATTGCAAGAATGATATCTGCCTTCTCCGTGTCAATGCGCCCAGGCTTCGTTTCCTCGCACAAAAGTGTGCCGAGAGCTTTCCATCCACTCAACAGTCTCACTGCCATACCACCACATTTTGTCATGAATAGTTTCCAGAAGCACTTTGACTGCTATGAAAATCGCAACTGAGTTAGCGAGTCTAGGGTGTGAGCCCTTATCATCTCGGAAATGATCTTAAAAGTCAGTGCATTTGTATCAAGCCTCCTAGATGCTATGGCTTTCAGCAAATCTTCCAGGAAATCTGGAGAATCAGAAGTTTTCAATTTCTCATTGGCTGCTATCAATAAATCAAACAAACTATTGTATGCACAATCAGTCTCTATCGTAGAATGTCTATCACTTGAAATTGTTGAAGTACTACCATGTCTATCCAAAGTTATCAGAGTCTGTTGTGCACCATCAAAAAATTCCCCACACTTGTCACACATGGCAGTCGAGCTAAAGTCATGCAAACACGACATTGACGTGTTGTTGACTTCCACATTTTTTCCACATTTTTCACACAGAATATCCAAACTTGTTTCATGAACTGAACAGGAAATGTTATGATTGTGGTTTCTAGGAAAAAGTGGTTCTGGCCAATCAATACTATCAATTTCACCCGAGGAGGAGCTGGGTTCAGGTTGAAAACTTGTGATTTCATAATCATCCTCAAAAGAATCTTCTTTGCTTGGAGATAGTCTAACTGAAGTCCTGACTTGGTTTGTTTTCTTGACAAGAGTACTGTGTTCAGGTAAATTTTGCTCACAGTTATTAGTAATCTCAGCGAACGGTCTTTTTTCCCCTTATTCTTGCCTTCAGCTCGATGAAGGGACAGTATATGTTTCTCTCTTCATTCTCTTTCTCAACCCAGAAGATAAAAGCATAAATACTTAACTGTATATAAAGTTGACCCATAATCCTGCATAATTTTGTGAAGCAGAATGTGAATGGTTAATTATTTTCTCCACTCAGGGTAAAGTTAAACACTAAACATGCTTTAGTGTTTATCAATGAAAACAAACGTTGCATAAATGTATTGACATAACAACATGATGACGTCACACTCAAGCATTGGCAACATCGCATTAAGGAATCGATCGCCCTAACTCAGCTCTCTATATAGAAGAGCGTATTTTCTTTAAAAACGACTAGTTTAGGAATAAATAAAAAATAAAGTAACACAATCACAAGTGTGTCATAGTGATTTACAAAACTTCGAATAGAAAAACGACATTCCATTGTTTTGGTTCAGGAAATTATCTATTTTTCTGACACTCATTTCGTACAATCAATATGGCACACTTGCTCGTGTATTCATCTCTATTCATTAATCTACTTTAATCAAATTAATATTCACTATTGGTATACCATTGCAATTAACATATCATGATGCCTGGACATTTACACTCAAGAGCATATAATAATAAAGATAGCTTTCTCATGTTTAAGTCAAAATTGTTTTTAATTTGTTACTCATAAAATGTGCTCATTACTCACCTTTGTCACAAGTGACGAATTTTAAATCTGGTCTCAGAGTCGGATATCCAGTCAACTACAGTCTAGGGGTCTACGGCTTGGGAGTCATGATGAAACCTTGAGAATAGAATTAACAAAATTAATATATTTTATAATGTTAACTGCTTGTTACTGTGGCAAATTTTCATATAATCTTATGTTAGGTCAGTGTTATCTTGTGACCATTTCAACAGCTGCAATTGTAGTAATATTTATGGTTTTATCAGTGGAAAAAACAGGCTTGAAAGTCGATCTTAATGCAAGCAGGTAAACATATATGATGAGCCCAATTTATGAAAAATAAAATCGAAATTTCATTGATACAAATCGTCGGTCACACGGTGACCAATGTCGATTAAATTCACTCCCTGTTCAGTAAAAAGGCTTTCAAACTTTTCCTGAAACTGCCAATCGCATTCATAACAAATTTACAACAACCTAATATTGAATAAACAACAGACTAGGCCAAAATCAGAAATGCACTAATCCAAAAGTTTTCAATCGTCACTGCTCGCTGCAGCACGGGGGCACGAATTACACCAAATATCAGCCACACATTAAGTCAAGAGGGCGCATTTATCGCTGCTTGTATAATATCCCGTACCACAAACGGGTTTTCATTAACAGACATGATATATTAAAGGCAGACTACGTTAAAGTTAACTTACCATAACTTCAAGAACTTTTCAAGCCGCCATGTTTTCCACATTATGGTAACCGGAATTAATCACTTTCACTTCGGTCTCCGCCGTTTAGCGACGGAAATAACCGATGTTGCTTCCATTCCCCACCGTTCTATTTCGGGATTGACCGTTCTTGTGTCCGTCACGACCGTTCTTGCGTGTAGAATAAACGTGTTGGTTTCGGTTATATCTGCTATTGCGACCGTAATTACTGTGTTGGTTTCAATTTCGGCCGCTTTTTCATCGATTTTTGCTGTTTTTGTAACAAGAATGACGGGTTTTCATTCCGTCTGACAACGTTGGCGTCCGTTTGTTAGGAGGGCTTGTATATACAGTAGTTGGGATGCAGAACTGGAATTTTACCCGAGGTGTGTTTTGGAGTACATACACAATTTTATTGCAGATTCTGGTGACATAGACTATACTAAACTCAAATCCGAGTGATGCCACTTTGTCACGCTTGAGCAATTTTTTTTAGGAGCAAAATTCAAAATGGCCACCATCAAAACTGTTTTTTGGCCGTAACTCGGCCAAAAATCGAGATATGAACCCGATTTCAGTGGCAAACCCTATGTTTTGGGGGTCAAGGAATACACTGATATGTTTAAATAAACCATACAACTCATAATAATAATCTATATTGCAATTTTTCTAGTTAGATATAATATTTTGACTGAAAAAATATCGACCGAACTATTTGCAGCCGTAACTATGCCCAACATCTATATGAACCTACATCTATATATTAAGTGGTAAACAGTATATTGTATTGTATTATAACAGTATATTGTATTGTATTGTATATCTTTATTTCCAACAGCACAGTTGAGTAATACAATGATTAGGTGACTAAAAACTATAATTATATTAACACATAACCAAATAAACGTAATAAGCAAGGTTTGCACAGATTTTACACAAATTCAAATCCAAAAAGGGGTCTGTACATGCTATCAACTATGAATACACTGATTGGTTGCTGATGAACTTCTTTCATTCTGCTTTCACTCAATCTCACATACAAGACAGCTGTATAAATCAAATAACGAGTGTTCACTCAAGTTCCACAGCTTCGCTTACTGATACAGACTTTGGTTGGTCGTTCTGACATTCCTCCATAACATGGCAGCCACAGAAGAATGAACAGGAGAGCCTGGCGGCAGAGCAACTACATCTATTCGTTGCACAGGGTCGCACTGAGCTGCACCCACACCTGATCATCTTGAGAACATTATCAGGAGCTCGGATGACATCCGGAGGCAGAGACACAGGGAGCAACATGCTCGACACTTCTTCATGTGACCCTCCATGACTCGTTGGATCGATCAATGGTGGGTCTGGATCTAATGCAGCCCGCCATATTGCTGCCGGCAAGTGCGCCCTGAGAACGTGTTGGATGAAAGCCACAGTGGTTGGTGGTAGAGTTTTTAACTCTGGTGCTGATGTCAGCTTCTTGTTAGCCATCTTTGAAGACCAGACATCAAATCGAATAGCTGACACGTCTTCTGTTTCCTGGGATCCAGAGCAAGCAGCAAAGAAGGCAGTTACTTCAGATATGACATCTGTTAATTCTGCATCAAGATCACCAAGATAATTTAATTGACGACCATCTTTGAGGTGTTTCACAATTGTGCCTTTTCCGATACCCCACATCGGCTTCTTCGTGAGTGGTTCTTAGGTCAGGCCTCTCTACTATTTGGTATTCTGCAATTTCCATAGGTATTGGGTTAGGTCCAGTTAATATGAGCTTTGTGTTGGAAGAAAATGCTTCAGGATGGTCTTTGATGGAGCTGCAAATGATATTTATTAACTGGACTTTGTTGTCTGTCACTGTCAAAACTATCTTTTGTGCAGGGAGTGGCGTCGTCAGATTTAGCTGGTGTCGTCGACTGGCATGTTTGCCTGCACGAACGGTTCGCGTGACTTTCTTGATGCTGTTGTCATAATACCGGTCAAAGACCAAATACGTATCACATATCTTCAGCTTATCTCTCAAATAAGAAAGAAGATTCTGCACATAGTCCTCTACTGTTCCTTTCGATGGCCATTAAATCACCCACAGCATAGCACAAACATCTACAATGATTGCTCCATCAGTTGGAAACATTCTGTCAGACACCTCTACCTGCAATTTCTGCTTCAAGACTGCTTTCGATTTTGTGATTCGCATGTCACCGTTATCTTCAAACATAGAAGGCGGTACTGGGGCGAGCTCAAACTTCAGGATATCTTTCAGGTTGATGTCCCTCACTGCCTGAAGGCCCAACACTCTTGAATATATGAGCCCCGTGTCATATACAGCTGTTTATCCGACCTTTATCTGCTTTCGGGACACTGCCATCGTGACTACTTGTTTGCTGAGCGGCTTGTTGAAGCTGTCTGGCCATTGCTCCTTGTACTCTTTCATCTGCTTGACTCCTATGCCAACAGAAATGTCAGTGTTGACAATGTTTGGACTCATTCTTCCAGTTACAATGTTCACATTCTCTGGGTGATTCTCTGGTTGTCGAGGGTCAATACATATGGCCAATCTTTCTCGTAGG
>NC_140976.1:64787109-64824609 GCF_056783735.1 Eptatretus burgeri | reverse complement strand
TTAATTTTCTTTGCACAATAATCCCCATCTAAAATATTGACAAACAAAACATTTGAATCTTTATATTTTTTAAGATACCCCATTTGTGCCATTACGAAATGATAAACTTCTCTTAATGCTCTCATCTGACCACCTCCTGAGCCACATATCATTTTGAGATTATAGTAAATTGTTTTTCATTGTTCAATTGATAACCATCAAAGTTTTCAGTCCATTCAAGGATATTCATTTTTTCTTTACATCCTCTAACTTACTAGTTTTTAAATTAATTCGCTTATTTGTTTTATTTACCTTTGTTTTAGTTATTTTTTCAATAAGACTTATTTGATATTTTTCACATTCATTATGTTTTCCATTTATATACCAAGACTGAGATTTTCTCCACTCTTTAGTTTGATTAATACTTGGTTTAACCATTTATATATTGTGAAAAAAAGCGGTAGCCCTTGAAAAACCCTAACCCATCTTCCCATCGTTAAAACATAATCTATTTTATACACTCTATCATACAATATCCATATGGAACACAATCTATTCCATTATCTAAAATAAATCTCTTATCATCAAAGGCTCCTAATGCCTTTTTATTTACTTCTTCACTATATATGTTATGTTTATAACTTCTTATTGTATTCATTTTCCTATATTCTTCTTTCTTATTCATCAAACAATTATAATAATTTCTAAAAGTTATTGATTTCTTTATTACATATTTCTTTATTCCCTTTAACCTCTTATCAATCTGTTCACCATACTTATAAGCATATGCCTTTGCTCTCAATCCAATAAACTCACTCATTACTTTTCCACCCAACTCATCCTTAAACTTACCAATAACCTTTTCATTCTTTTTGGAAAATAACTCACTCTTCTTGCTGAAATTACTTGTATCATATACTCCAATATTTTTCTTCATATCTTCATAAACATCATCAGTTTTTATATCTAGGATAAAACTATCAGTATCCATATACAACAATGAAACATTTTCACCATACTCTTTCTTTAAGTCATTATACAAATAATCATACATCAATATCTTTGATAAATCAAGAACTGCTGTTCCAATATAAATTGGTTTATCCATTACAATACTTTCCTTTTTCATATGAATTGCAGAAAAGTTCTCTGAAAAAACCTCTTCTCTCTCAAAACTTGGTTTATTTATCAATCTCGAAGCTTCTTTCCAAGATGTTGCGAATCTAATGTTTTGCCTGTTTCTAACATTTTCCATAGTCTTTCCAAATACAGCATTATTCATTAATTTATAAAAGTCCCCTTCAAATTTTACTTTTGTATTTGCTCTCATATCTGTATTGAATTGAATATACTTTTTCACCCAAGGACTTTGTTTAAATTTTAAAACTCTATGAATTTTAGCTACTCTCAATCCTTCTCTCAAAAACTGTTTTAAGCTTCTCTGATGCAAAACATATCCCTCTTTATCATAGAATGTTGTTAATAACTTTTCTGTTGATTTACCTTTAATATTAAAACTTTTATGATAATCACTTAACCATTCTTTCTTTGGAGTTTCTTTCTCACATGCAAAAGGAAGATCTTTATGCTTATTATGAAGATCACTCGGGTACCTCAAATCAACTTCAAAATAATAACCTTCTTCTTCGTCATTCAATTCCTCTTGAGAAGAAATAACAATATTCATCAAAGCCTTTTCATAATCCTTTTCTTCCACCCACTCTAATTTACCATAAGGCAGAGATTGAGACATTGCCCATCCATACAAATTATTAGCATCAAAATACATCAAATAATTACTATCTTTTTCACTATCATAATTTGGAAGATATTTATTATTTGCTTTAGCATATCTTTTTGAACATACTTGTGATATTCCACCTCTCTTGGACTTCTCAATCATCAAAAGCATATCCACATCACTGATTAAATCTATATCTTGTTTTGTCATTTTCAACATTGCACTCCAAGCTAAACCAGGAGCTGTGAAATAGTGGGCAGGATCTAATCCATAACAATTTTTATTATGACAGAGTGATCTAAAAGCTTCAAACACATCAGCTAACAATAAAACATCTGTTTTTAGATATAAATCATGATATTCTCCAAGGTTCTTTATCTTAAATATTTTCCATATTTCTTGTGCGTGTTTATATTCCTTATCACTTATCTCTTCTTCATAAAGGTTATTATAGAAACTTTCTTTTGAAGGAAGTTGTGTTTCTTTAAATCTCATAAATGAATCCATATAATCATAAGGATAAATTCCCTTACTTGTAAGAATTTTCTCTTTACTTTGAATTTCATTCCTTGTTTGAATTTCCTCTCTCGTAAGAATTCCTTCTTTAATCAGAATTTCATCTTTAATCTGAATTTCCTCTTTAGTTCGAATTTTCTTTATAATTAGAATTTCCTCTTTACTTTGAATTCTCTCTTTAATCTGAATTTCCTCTTTAGTGAGAATTTCCTCTTTTGGAAAGAATGAATTAAGATTTGGAAAAGAGTCCGTGGAGCTTAGATTTGATGCGAGGTAGGCTAGTGGTGTTCCCATAAACTTGTAAGAATCTAAAAACCTAATACGAGTTATAGGTTTTGTGAATATCATTTTTGAAAATGAAATATACTTTTGACTTGTGTTTGTTATAGCAGAAATATTCCCTGGTGTTTTTGAAAGTTCATTTATAAATAGATGTGTATCATAGTTGGCGCTGTTGTGAAGAAAGACTGGAATAAAAGAAGGTAATTTATAATTAAGATTACAACAGGAATGAGCGGGACCTCTATATTTACCAGTAAGATGACAATGGTCTCTAACTTTAAACTCCTTAATTTCCCCCTCACAAATATGACAGATATTGTTCATTCTAAATTCTAATTTTTCTTCTTTGGTTAATTTCATCGGTTCATTTGTTTCTTTCATTAATTTAGTGAGTCTTATACAATCCTTTTCTAATCGTTTTACAAACTCTTGTGAAGCATTTTTTCCACGATAATGTTCAAGTTTGTTATACTTTTCTCCAACAGATGATTTGATATAATAACAAAAACCACAAGGAATATGTTTTTGATATTTATTTGTATATGGTTCTTTTGGATTAGGAGAAGCAGTATTTATCTTTTAAGGATACATTCAAAATCAGCGTATATCACAAATGGGTGCATGATAGATTTATTATAATCTTCAAAATAAATCTTTTCACCAGGTTTAGGCATTGTAATTACAGCTGATTTATGATTACTACAATATTTTGAATGTTGTTCTAATCGTTCTTTTGTATGAAATGAATTAAGACATCGCTTACAAGGATATATTTTGTTTGCTGTTCTGAATACCTGAGAAGAGATTAATCTTGATAAATTATTGATGTATGTGTAATGTGAATTCTTTCCAACACTAAAATATAAAAGGTCAATGTGTGTTTCTTCATTTTTATAGTTGTTTGAAATTTTTAATATTTGAACTTTGTTTGTATCCGTTAATCCATATACATTAATAGAAAGATTATTCTTTTTCTCAAATTTAGGAATATCTGTTAGTGGCATTGGGAATTTAAAATCTTTAATGTCCAAGGTATTCTCATATTTCATATATTGTTTTACTCTTTCTGAATTACATTTTGGTGGATGTAAGTGAGCAAGAACAGACCAGAGAAAACATTTATTATCATTGTTCTTAATATTAACAACTGCCTTCTTTAGTTTTATTTCTTTTGGTAATTCAATATAAGAAGAAGCTTTAAGAGGGTTTGATTTTTAGAATGTGTATATCTAAAAAGATGATTTTTTTAATATTGAATCCACTTCCTACCACTGTATTATCAACATCCTCCTCTTGTCTTGATAGTTCTTCATAAACCCCACTATTCAAAAAATCTTGAAATGATGTTATAAAATGAAGATCTGTTCTCATATAAGGAGTTTGTTCTTTATCTTGTCTTTTCATATTCATTTTCACTCCCATATAAAACTTTAAAGTTTTTATTTCTTTTAATGTCTTTTTAATAAATTTTTCAACATCGGGTTTCACTATTTCAATTGATTCAGCTATTGATGATGGACCGGGTTCTCCAAATTGAAAAATCCTTATTTTTATATGCCCTTTAAATGCCTCATCAGTGTTTTTAATATAATAGTCTCCCTTTACTTTAAACTCATTTTTCTTGTGTTTTTGTGATTGAAGATGTTGATTATAACTACTCTTCAAAACATCCTTTGAACAGATATCACAATGTTTTCTTTCCAACTCAAGAGGAGATATTTGATGAAATAGATTAAATGTGTGTTTGTTGGTTCGGAGGTGTTTTCTATAATGTTTATATTCGTGATTACAAACATCGCAGTACGTTGTATTCACCATATTTATAGAATAAAACTTTGCTTGAACTAAAATTTTCTTGATGAAAATTTCGTTTAATTTATAGGTGAATCTGTGCTTAAAAACATTTTATCCTCCAACTTTTTCACTTAATAAATACAATGTTTCAAGACACAAAAGACAAGTTTCAATCAATCTCTTCATCTGTTAAAGATACTGAGAAATATGTCAAGGATGTAAAATTGAACAAAGATAAATATAACAACTATTGGATAAAAACTATTATGGTAAATAATATGAGTTCTTCAATTTCCTTCAGTGGAAGGGCTTTTAGTATACCTGGTAGAACATCAATTAAAGTATCTCTAACAAAAGTTTCTCCTCTCCTTCTAGTAATATATTCAAAACTAGAAAAAGCAATGAAACAAGAAAAAGTATCAAAGAACAAAAACCTTATGGATGAAGCTTTAGAAAGAAAAGATAAGACCATCTGTAATATGCAAGGAGAAATTTGTATTTTTTCAACAACCCTAAAGATGTAAATCTTGATGAAATAAAGGATGTTAATATATCAGGTGAAATGACATTTCGTTCAATAGTAGTTAACGATAATTTTAAAATTACCTTTAATATAAAAAATGTTGTCGTTGAATCTGATAATGTAAAAAAGTATATCGATATCGATGGTAATATACAACTGAAAGTATAGATGAATTTCAGTTTAAGTAAAGTTTTACTTTATAAATATGCTAGACTTTCCTGATTCTCCATATGACAAATTTGAGAATTGTCCTGCGTGTGAAAGACGGGGATTAAACACAGAGTCAAAAGACTATAAACAATGTATATTCTGTGATTATCTTCTAATTAATGATAATAAAAAATATAAAAAGGAAAATAATTCTTTTAGATTTACACCAAAAATGAATTACTTTACAAGATTGATTAGAGAAATGAATGTAAAGTATGAGGATGATAACACACCTTTCCTTACAAGGGAAGAAACTGAACGTATAAGAGAAATGTTCAAAGGATTGTTGTTGTATATTATTCATGGATGTAATTTTCAGGGAAATATCAACACAAGATATTGTATAAATAAAATAATGGATTATCTTGAAATTAAACCTGAACTTAGGATAAAATATAGAGTTTCTAAAAAGCCAATAATAAATTAAATAACCTGTTTTTCAAATATATAAATGAATGATTTTTTACCTATTTGGGAAAATAAGATAAAATTTAACAACCATAAAAATCTCCCAAATTCATTAAGATGTCTCATAGTTGGTTCAAGTGGATGTGGAAAAACCTGCTTACTTTTAAAAATGCTCCTCACTCCCAACTTTTTAGATTATGATAATTTAATAATTTTCACAAAGTCGAGTTTTCAACCAGAGTATCAACTACTCTCACAAGGTTTTAATGCTGGTCTTCAAAAGAAGATATAATAGGTTTATTTAAACGTCAAAAAAACCTAAATGATTATAACATTGAAGATATAATTCAACTATTTTGTGATACACAGAGATGTAAAAGAAATCAAATCTTATAACTTGTATTCTTAGTGATAATACGGATGATATACCGTCTCCCCAAGATTTGGATAAATCAAAAAGAACCTCGTTATCTTTGATGATTGTGTTAATGAGAGAAACCAAACGGTAATGGACAGCTACTACACAAGAGGGAGACATTCTTCTTGTAATTGTATTTATCTTAGTCAATCGTACTTTCAACTTCCTCGTCGTTCCATCAGAAACAATGCTAATACTTTTATTTTATTCAAGTTAAATTCAATAGATATCAATAATTTTTGGAGAGATAATTGTTCTACATTATGTAGTAAAAAGAAATTTGAGGATTATATGAAGCACACGACTGAAAAATATAAATATATTGTTGTGAAACAAGATGAGATATTAAGGGATATATTTTTTGTTTTATAAACAATTACATATATAAATGACAACTATTATTATAAATCTTGTGGGTAAATCTGCTTCTGGAAAAAACTTTCATAAATCAAGGTTCTTGTGTAGTACAAATGAGAATATTGTAAATTTACTTAAAAACACCCCGTGATACGCATTGTATCAACAACAACTAGAGTAATAAGACCTGGAGAAGTAAAAGGTGAAGATTATCACTATATTTCAGTGGAGGAACATATGCGATTGAGGAATGAAGGACAAATATTTGAGGAGGTTTCTCTTGGTACAACAAAATATTCACATTGTAAGAGTGAGTTAAAGAAACTAAAATCTGGTGGTGTTGGGATATTAGAAACTAATCCAGAAGGAACGAGACAAATTATTAAATATCTGAGCGGAGTGAAGATTTTATCATTCGGTTTTGATGTTGATGAAGAAACTCAACACAAACGTATGAAAAGCAGAGATGCAAGGATTAGTGAAGAAGAAATTACAACTCGCATTAATGTTAATAAAGAATTTGATGAAATATTTAAAGAAAAGGATTTATTTGAACACATCTACTTGAATGATGAAGAAAAGGAAAATTTCCCTGTTGATCTTTACAATTCATTAAATGATATTTTACAATAAATAAATGGATACAAAAGAAAGAGCAAGAAGATTTAAGGAACATCAAGAGTTGGTTTCAAAAGTTGTAAAACAACAGGAAGACATAAAGAAGAAACGCAGACAGAAACTAACGGGCGAAGAAGCATTTGAAAAAAAACAAGAGAAATTTTTTAAACCACTTTTAAAAACTTCCCAAGAAAAAATGAAAGATGTTTCCACAGTTCCCACAGTAGAATATACTCCTAGAAAGCTTCAAATGTTAAAAGATTTCAGTCAAATGACGGAGGAAGAATTAGAGCATTTAGGAGAATTAGAATATGATGATGAAGGTTTATTTCAACAACTGGAAGAGATTAATCAACCCCTGATTATATTGTGAATGCTGTTCAAAACAATGAATATTCAGCGGATTCAAAAACCAAAGCAGGACTCATTCCAACAGAACAACCAGCAATATTTCTTCTTGTTCAAGAAAAGGTATTGATATTTAATGATGAATTAAGGTTCTTAAGTTCTGCTCAACCCCTGTTAAACTAACTCCGAGATTAATGTTTCTTCTCACAAAAGATGGAAGGCAAGGTTCAACTGTGAGGGATGAATCAAAGTATATTGATAAACCATTGGATATGGAAAATAATGATGATAGAGTATATATTGATTTGCTGAACACTCTAAATTATAAGGTTATTCTTTCTGGTAAAAGTAGGAAGAATGAGAAGGAGAAACACATTATTCAGGCTTTAAGTATCCTTGGTTCAGGTATTAGTTTTCTTCCAAATGACCCATCGCAATTAGTTAATAGACTGTTATTGTTGTTCGGCAGTAAGAAGGCTGGAAATAACAATTGTTTTAATGAAGCATCAGCCATTTTAGACCAGTTGATGAACATGAAAATAATTAATAAATCTCAATATAAAGACATTTTTATCTCATATTAAATAAGATGAGAAGCACAATCCTGAGTTTTAATTTCACAACAAGCGACCACACATCTTCATTCCCATACCCACTACAACTTGACACAACAAAAGAATATGAGGCATCTTTATTGTCCATGGAGACTTATAATACCTTATTTAATATAACCGAGAAAAATGACAAGTTTAGTTATAATCCGGGAAGTGGATACAAAGCGATAACAGTCTCACCGGAGCATACGAGATTTCTCAAATATCTTCCGAAATTGCTCGTCTTATGAAAGAACAGGGTGATGAACCAAAAAATATTATTATAAACATTCAAAAACATACTTCAAAATCAACGATTAAAGTTAAAAATAACTACAAGGTTGATTTCACAATTGATAATTCATTTAGAGAGTTATTAGGTTTCTCCTCAAAAAGATTGAAACTAATGGGACGTTTTACAGTGATAATGTCATTCAAATATCCTCAGGAATAAATTCGGTGTTAATTCACTGTGATTTGATTGATGGTGCTTATAATGATGGATTAAAAACAAATACAATATTTTCATTCAGCGCATACTCAACCCCAATTGGTTATAAATTCAATATGGAGCCTAAAAATTTGGTTTATCTACCTGTGTCAGGAAAAACCATACACAGAGTAAATTTTAGGAGAACCGACCAAGATAATCGTGTGATCTCTTTTAATGGAGAAGTTATATCCATCAGAATTCACCTACGTGAAGTTTTTCAATAAATAAATACGATGGTTATTGTGAGGAAGCACGAGTTGGGAAAATATAAAATAATTACAGGGGATGGGATGTTCCTTTCCCCGTACTACAAGGGTGAAGGTATGTATCTTGGTAGAGGATACTATAAACCTAAGAGACAAAGGGGTGTCGGACATCAATTTAGAGGAGATGGGATAATTGATACTCTCATGGGTATTGGTTCAACTATTCTTAAACATAAAGACCTAATTGGTTCAACTGCTTCTGCTGTGGGAAATGTAGCAGGTGCTGTAAAGAGTATAAAAGATGCTCAGAAAGAATCTCATAAATTACAAGCAATAAAAGAAATTAAGAAAGGTAAAACTCAGTTGTCCCCCAAGAACGACAGAAAATAATTCAAATACTTGGATCAGGGTTTCAAAAGTATTAACATCTTTTTCCTAAATAAATACAAGTATGGAAGCAATTGATAGTATCTATGATTTGGATGATACTATTATTATCTCAAACTCCACTAAAAAAGAAGATTACTTCAAGGTAAATGCAATAACTGGAACAGACTGGAATACAAATGGTACAAAAAGTTTTGAAATAAATAATCAACAAACCTATTTGAATCTCTCCGAAAGTTTCTTGTTGTGTAAATTTAAATTCACTAAGGCTGGGAATAACACAAACGCTACACTTGTAAATGATTTCTTCTGGAAAATGTTTGATAGTGTGCGATTGTATATTGGAACACAAGAAGTTGAAGCGGTTGATTATGTCTCTGCTGTATCTGAAATGATGAAATTTACACTCTATACATTCAGTGATAGAATGGGAAAGGGGTCTGTCGAAGGTTTTATTCCTGATATGTCAACGGGAACAAACACAGACCCTGGATATATTCAAAGGAAAGGAATGTATAATGATGATACAAAAGCAGAAAATAGTTTTACTGTGGCAGTTCCTCTTAAAGGTATATTTGGATTTTGTGATTATGATAAAGTTCTGTATGGTCTTAAAATTAGATTTCAACTACAAAGGAATGATAATGAAAATAGATTGCTTTTTGGTGTTGGTAATGCTTTTGGTGATCAGAATAAATTTGTAATTGAGGAGATGAGTTGGTATATCAGTGAATATACTCCTAATCTTAAAACAGAAGAGATGTTGAATCGAAGACTTAACTCAAAGAGACCACTCAGTGTATCATACCTCAAAAGAAGATGTCAACACGTTAAACTCAATCAAACTACTTACACGTGGAATTTGGGTGTTCTGGAAGGAAAGCCACGATATCTGTGGATGATTTTTAAAAAGCCAGATGGTGATACTGCAACTGATAAGAATAATGCATTGAGTGATAATGCTAAGGTGAAACAACTTCGTGTTTCTCTAGATGGAACATTTTATCCACGAGATAGATTGGAAATTAATTGGGAAAAAAATGATTTTGCTGAAGCATACAAGTCTTACCAAAAGGTGTGTGAAAGTAATGGAAATAAAGAACCTATTTTGGATATGACAGCATTTAAAAGTTTGTATACAATCTATACGTTTGACCTGAGCGCTCAAAAAGAAACTATAAAGTCTAATCGAGTGGATACTTCCCTATACATTGAAAGAGGAGAGAGTGAAGAAGTTGATACATATTGTTTGCTTTTGGAAGAAACAGAATTGCAGATTAATACAGATAATGGTGTGATGATTAGTCTCACATAATTTTTTTGTTAAATAAATGAGTGGCAAAGTACCAACTGGGGTATATGTTAATCAAATCAATCTTCATAAACTATCATCTTGTGTTCAAAATCAAAAGCCTTGTACGATTAACGTTAATACAATTCAGAGAAAAGGAGCAGTAAGAATTGATGTTTTGCTCACAAGAGAACAGGTTAAAATCTTGAATGACACTGACTCACTTAAAATTAAAATGACAAAACCAATGTTGAAAAAATATTCAATAAGAGAGACGAGTGGAGGATTTCTCCCATTTCTAATTCCTTTATTTGCTGGTTTAAGTGCGGTTGGAGCATTGACGGGTGGTATTTCAACAGCGGTCAAAACTGCCAACGAAAGGAAGGCTCAACTCCAGGCTCAAAAAGAATTGGAAAGACATAACAAAGAGTTGGAGAAACAAATTAGTGGAAGTGGTGTAATTGTAGATTTTGCTGAAAAACTTGAAGGTCTGCCTGATAAAGCGAGATTGTTAGTTGGAGATATGCTTTCTTCTATAGCACAAGCAGGTGTAAAATTAACGAAAAGAGGTAATGGATTATATCTTTCTAATAAATAAATGAGCATTGATGAGTGGTTGAAAGAATTTGGAAAGAATACAACATCAAATTTACAACTTGCCAAATATTGTAAGAAATTAAAAATTCATAATGTGGTTATTTGTATGAGAGATGAATTAACAAATGTGTCGAAACATACAAAGAATATTATTATGAACTTAGAAGATAATGATGGGAACGGTTCTCATTGGGTTTGTATTTTTAATAGTCAAGACAAATATTATTTTGATAGTTTTGGTCTTCCACCACCTGTTGAAGTCATAAAATTCCTACAGAATGGTGTTTATCAAACATTTCAAGTCCAAGAATTAAATTCCAAGTGTTGTGGTCAATTATGTCTATATGTGTTATTTCAACTCAACAAAAATAAAAAATTTTATGATATTATTTTTAATCTAATATAAATGACTTATGTTGGTAAAGATGGTTCTATCTTTGGTGTATCTCAAGAACTGGATATTGATTTATCAAATTATTATACAAAGGCACAGGCTGAACGACATAAATATAATATAAACAAAAATATTAACATGAAAAATGTTTATAAATTAAAAAATTATCCAAGCCCGACTGACGCGAATGACTTGGTGAGATTAAGCGATTTATCACAATATATATACTTAAATAAAACGGCTGTGTATTCTAAAGATACAGAAGTGTTGATATTATCTCCAGGTCATACAGAATTCACAGTTCGAATTAAAATAAATTTTTATAAAGAAGGGCGTATCGTTTGTATGAGAATAGAACAATGGGGGTATGATATGAATGATTTAGGGTATAATTGGTCATTTAAAATTAACCTCGAAGACCTGGAACAATTAAATCAGTCTCGTAAGGAAGAATATTATCCACTTGGTATCGAGAATGAGTTTTGTGGAGCCACGATTAGTAAACAACAAATAAAAGAATTTAATAAGGGTAAATATAATAATGGTTTTGCCCTTGTTTATCTCATGAAAACAGAAAAAACAGGATTATATATAATAAGTAAGGAAATACAAAATGATTTAACAATGGGAAGATGGGGAGGTGTTTCGTGCCATAATATTATTCTAACATATATTTCTAATACATAAATGACAGCAAGAAGGCTTCAAGAAAATTATCATTTCTGTGTTCAAGCATACCTTCAAGAAAAGGGTATTAGGTATTTTAATAAATATGTTCTACAACATAAGAATGAGGTATTTTCAATAAAAGATTGGCATTATGCTGATGTTGATAAACCAACAACTTTAGATTTAATTAGAATGTTAAATAATGAAAAAATTATAAGGTTAAGAAAAGGTAAGGCTCTTTTAGAAATTCAAAAGAAATTTTATTGGTATCCTGTTGTTAAAAAAATTATTTTGGATACAGGAATAACAAGAAATCCTGATGAATATATGTATAATATTCTATGGGGTGTAAACGATTCAAGTATAGTAAGGGATGAGGAAGGAGTTGAAGAAGAGAGGGAAGAGGAGGAAAAGGAGGAGGAGGAGAGAGAGAAGGAGGAAAGAGAGAAGAGAGAGAGGGAGGAAAGAGAGAGAATGAATAAATATCAAAATATGGAAACCAGTGAGATTCAAAAAAGAATAGAGGTATTAAAGAAATTAACTTATCTCACCAGGGAGGAATACAAAGAATTAAAAAGTCTATTTGCAATACTTTCGACAAGACTATCGACATCGAGAAGACATGTATTTTAATTCAAGTTTTTCTTAAATAAATGGAGGAGAGAGTGAAGGCATTTCTAAGGATTCTTTATGTTTTAAAAATTAAGATTCAAATGTGCATGTTGGAAACTAAAAGGTTTTTGCACTCTGCAGAAATTTTTCTCATAAATAAATGAGTTATTGTCTCAAATGTAAAAAGAAAACTAATACTAAAAATATTTCATATATTAAAAGTAAAAATAACAGGGTTATACAAAAAGGTATATGTTCGGTGTGTGGTTCAAAAAAATCAATTTATCTCCAAACACAAACTCGGAGGAGATATACAAAAGTTTTTATCAGGAAGTAAATTTACAACTACTGGAATACCAGGAATTACATCTTCCAGGGTATTCTTTCTGTGGTCCAGGCACAAACTTGGATAAAAGATTAGATGAGGCAGACAATCCTAAATCCTGGAGTGAACCAATCAATAGAGTTGATGAAGTGTGCATGAGACACGATATTGATTATGGGAATACCACAACGTTGGAAGAAAAGCATGAAGCCGATAGAGAAATGTTATATAATTTGTCTCTGATACAAAATCCAACCTTGAGAGAAAAAGTTGATAGGTTCATCGTGAAGAAGATGATTAGTGCTAAATTGAAACTTGGACTTGGAAATTCAAAAAACTTATAGGCTCTAATGATGCCATTAAGACTGAAGAGCAATTAGCTGATGAATTACATAAACCAATATTCACAAAGTTTCAGAGAAGGAAAGTTTATTCCAAGGAAGTTGATTATATCTGGTCTGCTGATTTGATTGAACTCAATAATGATAAGGGGTACAAGTATGCTTTAACCGTTATTGATTTGAGGAGTAGATATGCGTGGGTTGTCCCTTTAAAAAACAAAACAGGTAATACTCTTATGTTAGCTTTTCAACAGATATTTAATAAAAGTAAGAGAAAACCTAAGAAATTGTGGACTGATGAGGGTAGAGAGTTTTATAACAAGACATTTATGAATTTTCTAAAAAATAACAGTATTACATTATACAGTACCTTTAATGAAGGGAAGGCAGTTGTTGTTGAACGTTTTAATCGTACCTTAAAAGAGAGACTATATAAAAAATTCACACAACTCGGTTCACAACAATGGTCATCTTTTATTCAGGATATTGTGGATAAGTATAATGACACGATTCACACGTCAACGAATATGAAGCCATCAGAAACATTTACAAAATTAAAATATGAAAAAGAGATGAATGTCAGAAAACCTAAGTTCAAAGTTGGTGATATCGTAAGAATATATAGGTGGAAATCTCATTTTGAAAAGGGTTTTACTGAACGATGGACGAAAGAACTTTTTAAAATTGTTGATGTAATAGATACAGTTCCTTGGACTTATAAAATATATGATTTGGAAGGGAAGAGATTTTAGGTTCATTTTATTCACAGGAATTACAAAAGACAAAACTAAGCAGATAATACACCTTTGTGGACACTAGAGGGACAAGTCCGAGGTGTATTACAGTATATAATGTGTGTCAAGGGGGACGTTCTTAGATCTGTGAACCCCAAACACAGAATCCTCAACTGAATAGTCAAGGCTTAACTTTTGTTTGTGTGTGTGTGTGCAATGGGAGCAATAGGTTGGCGCTTCACTCCCTCCTACTATACACCGTTGTGGACACTCGAGGGCCAAGTCCGAGGTGTATAACAGTATATAATGTGTGTCAAGGGGGACGTTCTTAGATCTGTGAACCCCAAACACAGAATCCTCAACTGAATAGTCAAGGCTTAACTTTTGTTTGTTGATGTGTATGTGTGTGTGTCCCAACCCTCACATTCAAAATCTCAACCCCAACCCTCACATTCAAAATCTCAACCCCAACTCAATCCTCACCCAACACAATGTCTTTTTCAAAATGAGATTTCCACCTATATATATATATTTTTACGTTTTTTTTTCTTCTTCCAATTCTGTCTTTTAAGGCTTTCAGGTTTGATGACGTAGAAAGGGGGAGTAAGCCTGCACTTTCTTCCCAGAAGGAACAATGTATATTTTTTGTTTTTTTTCTCTTCTTCCAATTCTGTCTTTTAAGGCTTTCAGGTTTGATGACGTAGAAAGAGGGAGTAAGCCTGCACTTTCTTCCCAGAACTTTCTTGATCTTGCTCCCATCAAGCACCATCCAACAAAGAACTACATCGATAGGTTTAGATCCCAAAGAGTGATAGCAACTCCAAAAGTCTCCAAAATATAAATAAATAAAATAATAATAATAATAAATAAATAAATAAATAAATAAAAGCCCCCAAAAAAGTTTCAAGTGTCCAACATAAACCCAACTTTCCAAGTCTTCAAGGTATAACCACATTCCCGTTGAGTTTCCAAGATATGTATCACATTGTGAGTTATCAATCCAGAACCCACATTTCAAGTATTCAAAGTAAAACCAACTTACAAAGTCTCTTAAGGATAACTCATTTACTGATTTTTTCAAAATTTGTGAGTCTCCAAGGTAGGCCCCATATTTAGAACCATCTTGGCAGAACCCTTTTCCTGAGTCTCCAAGGTAGTTATTTAAACCATCAAGGCAGAACTCATTTACTGATTTTTCAAAATTTGTGAGTCTCCAAGGTAGGCCCCATATTTAGAACCATCTTGGCAGAACCCTTTTCCTGAGTCTCCAAGGTAGTTATTTAAACCATCAAGGCAGAACTCATTTACTGATTTTTTCAAAATTTGTGAGTCTCCAAGGGAGGCCCCATATTTAGAACCATCTTGGCAGAACCCTTTTCCTGAGTCTCCAAGGTAGTTATTTAAACCATCAAGGCAGAACTCATTTACTGATTTTTTCAAAATTTGTGAGTCTCCAAGGTAGGCCCCATATTTAGAACCATCTTGGCAAAACCCTTTTCCTGAGTCTCCAAGGTAGTTATTTAAACCATCAAGGCAGAACTCATTTACTGATTTTTCAAAATTTGTGAGTCTCCAAGGTAGGCCCCATATTTAGAACCATCTTGGCAAAACCCTTTTCCTGAGTCTCCAAGGTAGTTATTTAAACCATCAAGGCAGAACTCATTTACTGATTTTTCAAAATTTGTGAGTCTCCAAGGTAAAACTTGTATTCTGGCTCATCAAGGTATAACTTGTTCAGTGGGTATTGTCTTGATAACTCACAATGAGTACTATTGCTGTAAAACTCTTTTTCAGGATTTTGCTGGTCTCCAAGGTATAACTCTTTGGTTGGGTCATCAAGGACGAACTCGTTCTGTGGGTCTTGGTCGCTCATAAGGTCTTCAACCAAGCCAACAATTTCGCCCCAAGTTGTAGCAAAAGCAGTATTTTCATTTCGTATTTCAGACACAATTTCCTGTGAGAGAAAATAATAATGTATTAATTAAGTTATTTAATTATTAAATGAGTATGCTTCAATCAAAGTTTGAAAATAGGAAAATAAAAAATCTTACCTCAATAGATAAGAGGTTTGAATCCAGTTCATCAACTTGAAGGTTTAGTTCCATAGAAGACAGAGAGTTCCAAGGAACACTAAAGTCATCCCACTCAAGGTCTTCAACCAAGCCAACAATTACCAGCCAAGTTGTAGCAAAAGCAGTATTTTCAGATACAATTTCCTGTGAGAGAAAATAATAATGTATTAATTAAGTTATTTAATTATTAAATGAGTATGCTTCAATCAAAGTTTGAAAATAGGAAAATAAAAAATCTTACCTCAATAGATAAGAGGTTTGAATCCAGTTCATCAACTTGAAGGTTTAGTTCCATAGAAGACAGAGAGTTTGAGACAAGCACACAGAACACCATTGCCAGCAAGAACAAATGTTTAAAATGGAGCCTGGGTTTGAAGCTTTTATAGAGAAAGACTGGTGGGTGTGGTTTCCTTTGGAAATTCCCTGGGCAAGCCTAGGCAAGCCTTCATTGGGAAATTTTTCAAAACCATAACATCCTGTAATTTTCTAGTGATTTCTTTGTGAGTCAGAGATGAACTGGAAATGATGTAAGAGTGGGCGGGGCTTAGCAAAAGTAGGCGGAGCTTAGGAAAAGTGGGCGTGGCTTAGAAAAAATACCTTATGAAAAGTGGGCGGAGCTTAGCAAAAGTGGGCGGGGCTTAGGAAAAGTGGGCGTGGCTTAGAAAAATATCTTATGAAAAGTGGGCGGAGCTTAGCAAAAGTGGGCGGAGCTTAGGAAAAGTGGGCGTGGCTTAGAAAAATTACCTTATGAAAAGTGGGCGGGGCTTAACAAAAGTGGGCGGGGCTTAAAGAAAAGTGGGCGGGGCTTAACAAAAAATAACCTGTGGCTCAGGAGGTGGTCAAACAAGAGCATTAAGAGAAGTTTATCATTTCGTAATGGCACAAAAGGGGTATCTTAAAAAATATAAAGATTCAAATGTTTTGTTTGTCAATATTTTAGATGGGGATTATTGTGCAAAGAAAATTAAACTATTGAAGGAATTTGAGAATGAACAAATCTTTATAGGTTCAATGAGTGAGCTGTTCAACCCCCAGGTGTTCAATTCAATGAGGTTCAACCTCCAGGTTAAAAGGGGAGACAAATAAATATACCTTGGGATAAAAAGGGGATTTATTTTTAGGAAAAAAAAATATAAATCGCTGAAAATCCCCCATTCATTTACATGGGGAAAAGTGAGCCAGAATCAGTATTCTTACCCTACTTATATATATATATATATATATATATGTCTATATATATATATATATATATATATATATGTATATATGCACATACATACATGGGAGGCGTCCGCAGGGAGGGGCAAGGGGGGGCATTGGGCCCCCCCCCCAGAAAATCAAAAATTTCAAAAAAATTACATGGAAAATACAAAATCAATAAAATAACAAACATTTCTCATCAGTTCATTCAGTTGGAGCAGGTTACTACTCTTGGAACATGAATTGGAGCCGTCGGGGATCTCTTCCGAAATTGTCAATGACCCTGTTCATTAGCTCGGTCTTCTGGCTGTTCACTTTGTCGCGGTGGACACTTCGCATGCACAAGGCCGGACAGACGTTTATCACTCATCGTTGATCTTAACCAGGTCTTCACCCTGCGCAGTGTGCTGAAGGACCTTTCCACTGTACATGATGTTGTAGGCAGAGTCAGTGCGATGAGGATCGCCTTGCGCACAGCAGGGAACAGAGTGGTCTGCTTCACCAGCTCGATCATACCCAGAGAGTTGTCATCCAGTGGCTTATGCTTCTGCACGTCATACCATACTCGAGCTTCTTCTACAAGGTTTTCAATGCCATACATTTCCTTGACAGATGAAACGATGTGCTTGAATTCATCTCCTTCTGTTTGCTGCAATTCTCTCGGATGTAGTGCGAAAATGTGAAAATATGGCGTGTTACTTTCACCAAAGCGACTTTCCAGAGACTGGATCAAGGAATCCCTGTAAGGGACATAGATGGTGCGGCGATAGTACTCCTCAATGGAGCATCCTACATTTGGCCGGTGGACCTGGCGTGCGCATCGCCGAGGCATAGTCAAGTCTATGCCAAGTTCTTCACCTCAGGGATGACATCTTCTAAGAACACACGGTCAAAACCATCCGGTGAGCTCGGATAGCCTTCATCAACAGGTTGATGTGATCTCGGACTCCCATCATGTCCATGTCGACTGCCTGCAGCTGTTGGGTCACTGGCTCCAACATCGCTGAGTACTTCGCAATGATCTTCAGACAGATGAGGAACACTGTGGTTCCTGCAGCACACCTCAGCTGATACACCGTCTGACGCGTACTCTGTGACTCGTGCTGGTTTGCCTCCAGTTGCTCCAGTTGTGCATAGATATCACAAAAGTTCTCTGAAAAGATGCGGATGCTTTTGTACTTTGTGCTCCATCTGGTTTCACACAACAAAGGTATATTTGGAACCAGTCTCCTGTGCTTGGGACAGTCACGGAAGAATTTAATGATAGATTTCACAGTTCCAGTCGTATTCCTCACATCTGCGACATAATTCAGATCATGAACCACCAAATTCAGTCGA
The DNA here is from genome assembly GCF_056783735.1 of Eptatretus burgeri. Classification (NCBI taxonomy): domain Eukaryota; kingdom Metazoa; phylum Chordata; class Myxini; order Myxiniformes; family Myxinidae; genus Eptatretus; species Eptatretus burgeri. The sequence continues at coordinate 64,806,163 of NC_140976.1, read as the reverse complement.
TGTGAAGAGCAGTGCACGAAAACAGCTTTGGGATAGGTGTTCCTGATACGGGCCTGTACACCATTGTCTTTTCCTGCCATGGTTGAGCATCAATCGTAGCCTTGGCCGTGGAGCTTGTCGAGGTCAAGACCAAATTTTTTTGCTTGGTCGATGATAGTATCGGCAATTGTTGCAGCGTCCACCCTCTCCAGTGAATTGAATCCAAGGAATTCCTCACGTATGGTGGCTGAGTCATTCCGTTGTTCCTGCAGCGCAACAAATCATACTCCAATGGACAGTTGCTCAGTGCCTGATATGTCAGCAGTTTCATCTGCAATGATAGCGAATCCATTTAATTCATTTGCAGCTTTCACAATATTGTCTCTTACTACTTCTTTGGAGAGAACTATCAGCTCGTTCTGTACACAAACTGATGTGTATCTCACATTTTTGCTTGCGCCCTCCATGTGATCCTTCAGGACCGTGTCCCCTGCTTCTATCCTGAATCGCAGTTGGTCACAGAGGTTCCCCGATGTACTCTCCTTCCCCCTGAATGCAATGTCATGGCTGCAGCAGAACAGAATGCTGGATAGTATGGGGAACAGTTTCTCTCGGTTTTGAGTGACTGCTTTGTTGACTGCTCGGTCCATCTGGCTCACGATGGTCAACTCTGGCCTTTGCACGGTGGTGAGGAAATTGTTGGCATCTTGCAGTGCGCCTTTGTGCCAGGAGGAAAGCATGTGCTTCCTCGCGCACTCATTGAAGTCTTTGTATTTAGCAAAAGGAGTCACGATGAACGCAACCATTAGACCTCGGTGCACTGGTTGAGGGAACAGCACACAGTATTTGCACAGAGCACCTTTCAAGTGACTTGAGTAGGCCAGCCATGGAGAATATTGGTTTATCCACGTGTGGCGGAAACAGCGGGAGCACTGTGAATCGTTCTGATTGCTGTAATCAGTTGGTGGGACGTATGTGTTCATCAGGAGGTCATATCATCGATTATTGGTCAAATGTTCTGTGGTTTTGACGAATGATCCAATGTCCAGATGATGAGGCAACTCATTGGCCACTTTCGCAAGTGGTGTTTGGGGTGGCATCTGATTGGTTGCTGTGAGTAACTGCTCGTGATGTCCCCCTCTGCGCTGCTCTGCTGGTTCAACATGCGTCTCCGATGTACCCGGGGTGTCTTCATTGTTGTCAGAGTCATCAGACTTACGTTTTTTAAAGAACCTCCTGATATCCATTTCACATTCCTGAAAAATAAGATAAACAAATGTCACCCCCAGGGTGACCAGTATCTTGCCAAAATGTGAACAAGAGTGACTTATTTATTCGATTAAAGTTACTCAAAAAATAAGGGTTTCGTTGACCTTGATGCTTGACCTTTTTGTGACCTTGACCTTTGACCTTGACCTTTATATTTTCGTATGGTTAATGGTATCTCTCCAGGACCGTTGTACATGAAATATCAAGAGATTTTGATGAGAACTGAGGAAATAAAATTTTCATGAAAAATCCGTTTTTTCGTCATGACGTCATCAAATGACGTCATAGCGTCAAACTTTTGACAGATCTGGAAAGCACTTATCAAGCACTTTCATATGAGGTATTACTCGATATGGTATCTAAGATTTCAAAATTTGACCTTGGGGTCAAATATGTTTGACCTCAGGCGCTAACCATAAAGGTCAAGGCCGATCGCCACCAAAAATTAATCAGCTGAGCGACAGACCATGAACTATATTCCCATGAAGTTTGAAGACGATCCGATCAAAATTACTCAAACAATAAGGGTTTCGTCGACTCCCCTGATTTGCGACAAAGTGAACTTGACCTTTGACCTTGAAAATTTTATGCGCTGAAAGGGACCTCTATAGGCCTCTGATATGTGAAGTTACAAAAATTTCCAATGATAACTGTGCTCTGCAGAGTGATCGATACGTGATTACAGACAAAAAAAAAAACCAATGTCACCCGTATCTTGCCAAAAGGTGACCACATGTGAGTTCTTTAAGGTCACACTGACATGAACAGAGCTGCTATCCACCAGGAGCGATTCCTTGAGGAATATCTGCCTACGAGAGATTCCGATGAGAATCGTTCTACAGAGTAACCATGAAAAATATGCGTTTGCCTCATAACGTCACCAAATGAAGTCATAATGTCTCAAGCTTGACATATCTGGAAAGCACTCATCGAGGTGTTCAATTTGAGGTATAACACGATATGGTACCTAAGATTTCAAAATTTGACCTTGGGGTCAAAATATTTCGACCTGAGGCGCTAACCATGAAGGTCAAGGGCAATCGCCACTAAAAACCAATCAGTTGAGCGCCAGACCATATACTACATTCCCATAAAGTTTGGAGATGATTTGATGAAAATTACTCAAAAAATAAGGGTTTCGTCGACCTCCATGATTTACCGCAAAGTGACCTTGACCTTTGACCTTAAACTTGACCTTAATGTGTGCTGAAGGGTATTGTAATAATACTACGATATGTGTACCCACAAGAGTTTCCGATGAGAATTGTGCTCTACAGAGTGATATAAAGGTGAAAAATCCAATGATTACAGACAAACAAACAAAAAAACTGACCAAGTAACAGATCTTGCAAAAACTTCGTTTTGGCAAGATAAAAACATGAGGTTAACATCACAATACAAATTTAATACACTGGTCTTCCCCAGACTCTATAACAATCAAATCAAGAGCATTTAGTTTGATTATTTTGTATAAAATCCAACGTAGAAAATTAGCATGAGTTTTGTTACTGAAATAAAATAGTCGCAACACAGAAGGAATGAACGAAAAAACACTATCTTCCACGCCAAATATCATGACATTCGATCAATCGTGTCTTCTACCTGAAGAATTGTTAACATTTTGTTCTGTTATTTACAGTAATCTTAGTAAAAAGATGTCTTCACAATCACACAGCGATCTCAGGATAACATTGCCCCCCCCCCTGCATTTTTTTTTCTGCGGACGCCGATGTGTATATACAGTATATATATATATATATATATATATATATATATATATATATATGTATATGTATATGTATATGTATATGTATATGTATATGTATATGTATATGTATATGTATATGTATATGTATATGTATATATATATATATATATATATATATATATATATATATATATATATATATATGTATATATATATATATATATATATATATATATATATATATATGTATATATATATATATACATACATATACATACATACAGGTAGTCGTCGACTTACGACCTATGCGACTTACGACTGTTCGACCACGACCACTCTACGACAAGAATGCTCCGCGTCTCCGTCCAAGCGCGGACGATTTCATGATGGGAAGAAAGCCGGCGTTGAAACGATCGCTCCGCGGGACGCTGCGTGCGAGATCCGTTCTGTGTTTTGCAAACCGTCCAAGCGCGGACGATTGCATGAAGGGAAGTCGGCGTTGAAACGATCGCTCCGCGGGACGCTGCGTGCGAGATCCGTTCTGTGTTTTGCAAACCGTCCAAGCGTGGACGATTGCATGAAGGGAAGTCGGCGTTGAAACGATCCGCTTTTTTATGTTTGTATTTTATTAATTTAGTATTTTTTGGAACTAACTGTAAAATGTTTTCGATTTTTTGTATGTTTTTGCAAATTGTAATGAAGACGAGAGAAGAACCTTCAGAGTTTAGGCTTTATTCCATTTGATTGAAGCCGCTTCTACGGGCACACCAGGAAATACAAACACAGTATGGAGTACAAGCAGTAAGGTACACACGCGCAACTAATCACCGCAAAATAAATCAGTATTATATATCAATCAGTGTTCTCACCATTCAATGAGCACCAAGTGAGCCGGCGACATACAACGGCAATGCCCCAGGGACAAAACCCCGCGGCCGAGCCGAACCTCAGCTTTATCTCTTCTGTGCTCGAGCCGGGCATCACGTGGTCACACGTCACGACCTTCCATTCACCACACAAATATTAAACCAATTGTACTGTAGTGTGCAGTGTTTGACTTAAACCTGTCGGACGTAAAAACGTTATACAGAAACAATAAAAATGTTTTTTATAACCATGGTTATAACAATAATGAACAAAGAAAATTTTAATAAAATATGACTTACAGATGATTATTATATTATTATACAGTATAATATATGCAATGTATGTTGATTTCCGGTTGTGGTTGGTTGTGTTCCGTGATCGCGAATAAACGTCACTTCCGGTCTGGCCCAACATGGAGTCCTGAGTATCTTTTAAGGTGTCAGAAGAATCTGCAAATATCTCCGAACATCCACGCCATCTGACGCTGGTATTTGAAACATATAAACTATGGCATCCGTGAACTTTGAACACCCAACTATTGACTGGGATTCGACTTCGCTTTGTCAGGAATTTGTTCGATTCCGAAACGACGTTGGTTTCGTTTTTGACGGTCCGTTGCTTGGGCTGCCTGACAAACACAAGGCAGGGTGGCTTGGAACGTGGATCGGAGATCAAGGACGAGAGATATACAAGACCTTTGAGTGGATTGAAGGTGAGAAGAATGACCCTATCTGATTACCAGCGTCTTGATCACACTGGTGAACTCCATTAATCGACCAAGGCATTGTGCACTTACTCAAATCACAAGTTAAAACCCGTCGCAGCCGTGGATCTTCCTGTTCAGTATCGTGGCAAGTTCGTCACCACAACATTTGAAGTGGATGCTCTCCAACAAGAAAACATAATTTCTGGTAATATTGCAGAAGCTCTGGGCCTGATCATCAGACTTGATTCCGTTGCAACGGAAGTGGATACCTGTGGTGTTCTTACTGAACTGAAGGAATATCCAGATCTCGTGCGAACCACAGGAACTCTGCCAGGCATGTATCCAATTAAATTGCAATCTGGTGCAAAGGGAGTTGTACATGCTTCTCGGCGACAACCCACTTCCCTCTTGCGGCGTATTAAAACCCGACTTGCGGAGATGGAATCGGACGGATACATTGCCAAAGTGAACAAACCTACAGAATGGGTCAGTTCACTGGTGGTATCTCTCAGAAATGATAAACTGAGAATTTGTCTGGATGCATCCCATCTGAACGAGGTCATCAAGAGGGAGCACCATCCCATGCGTACTGTTATGGAAGTCGTTGCAAATATACCTCATGCCAAGGTGTTCTCAGTGCTCGAGGCAAAGTCAGGATTCCTACAAATCAAACTAGATGAGGAATCATCCTATCTGACATGTTTCAATAAACCTTTCGGTAGGTATTGGTGGTGACGTGGATCCCACTTCTGACACCTTTGTGGAACCAACCGTCCAGTGTTACACCACACGTTACTTTAGTGATTGCAGAAGGTTACCAAGAAACGGACATTGGTCACATGGTAACCTCTTTGAAAAAAGCATCACAAGCGACTTTGATGGAATCGAGCCAAGTAAACGGACTTTGGAAGATCGGGGAACAGGGATTCTGTTGGACAGAATGTCAAGGATCAGCAAAAGCTGTGTTTGAGGTGGTCGATCTCTCAGAATTAAATGGGTCAGGAAAATTACCTGAAATACTCGAACAAGTCCCGACTTGTCTGTGGGCAACACATGCCAACGATGTCGGCCAAATTAAAAGTATGAATCCAATCAAGATCACTATAGATCCAAAAAAGAAACTGCCTCGAAAACCGCAATACCCTTTGTCTCCAGAAGCAGAGGTAGGAATTGCTCCTGTCGTGGAAGCACTATTGAAACAAGGGATAATTATTCCCACTGTTAGTCAATGTAATACACCGATCCTACCTGTGAGAAAACCTGGGAAACCAACGTGGAGATTCGTACAGGATTTGAGGGCAGTGAATGATGCGGTAATTCCAGCTTTTCCTGTAATTGCAAATCCAACTACCATTCTATCAAGCATCCCAAATAACACTACCTATTTTAGTGTTGTGGATCTTTGTTCAGCTTTTTTAGTATACCAATAGCCCAAGAAGTACAGTTTCTGTTTGCATTCACCTACCAGGGAAAGCAATACACTTGGACTGTATTGCCCCAGGGTTATTGTGAAAGTCCAACATTATTCTCGAGGGCCCTCAAAGACGACTTGGATGATGTAGTTTTCCCTTGTGGGTCCACACTGATTCAATATGTTGACGACCTGCTGATCTGTTCAGCGTCAAAAGACGCATGCGAACGAGATACATTGACATTGTTGAGGGCCTTAGCCAGGAAAGGACACAAAGCATCGAGAGCTAAATTGCAATTTTGCCAAGAAGAAGTTAAATATTTGGGACATATTCTGAAGGGAGACACAAGACGCATCTCCCCTGAACGTATAGCGGCAATATTAAACCTGCCCAAGCCAACTACTGCTAAACAGATGAGGTCTTTCCTCGGAGTGACCGGCTATTGCAGACAGTGGATACCAGATTATGCGGCCTTAGTGCGCCCCCTGGTGGACATTGGTTCGGCAAACGCGCCCAGCCCACTTGCATGGACACAAAATGCAGACAAGGCTTTTGTAACGTTAAAACAGGCTCTTTCTTCGGCTCCCGCTCTGGGTTTACCAAACTATGAAAAACCTTTCCATTTGTATGCATGTGAGAGACAGGGATTCGCACAATCTGTGCTGACACAGAAGCACGGGAATAAATTACGGCCTGTTGCATATTATAGTACTAAATTGGATCCGGTAGCGCAAGGATTCCCCCCTTGTCTCAAGGCAGTAGCAGCCGCTTCGCTCGCGGTGCAGGCGACCGAAGCGCTCGTCGCGGGAAACACTTTGATTCTCCTGGTACCGCATGCAGTGACAGCTGTATTGTTAAAAACGAAAACACAAACACTTTGACCTACTCAGACTGAGGCAAAGGTTTCTTGTCTAGAGAGTAATAATTTCCCCAACACTCCCCCCTTGTTGCCTAATAAGGCAACACTAGTTAAGTTTAACGATATATATTTTCTCTTCACTTGGAAATGCATTCTCTCTTGCGTTTGAGTGTGCCCATTTTCTTGGGTAGTCACATCCCCCCTTTTCCCCATCGTAGAGCTCAGTCCCTTAGCCTTTCCTGTCCCGCAAGCCAGGTGGCTTCATGTGGTTGTACAGCTTTGGACCTGGTTGAGGTTCCGGTAGGCCCCTAGGCCGATTGAAGATAAGGCTACCCGTTGGGCTGCACAGCTGATTTTCGACAACCTATTTCGGGAACAAAGCAGATGAGCAAGAGTGGATTTGACAATTCCCGTGAATATTGAACACATTCATTTGCGCTACTTATGGATTTCCAAGTTCAGGTTCTATCTCAAAAGAGTCGTAGGACTCAGTGTCAAAACCAGGGTATGAGGGTGGTGCTTGGGCCACCATCACCTTTTAGCAGTATTCCTCTTTAGACAAGAAACAATCAATGCCGGCATTGTAATTGTTGCACATCTAACAAGCACCACTACAATGATGATCCACAATAACCCAACGGAAATCCAATGCAATAGGGTAGTTCCCCAGCCTCCAAAAATCCCTTCAAACCAGGAATAAAGCCCATCTTTCGTAAAATAATTGTGATACTTGGCTCCTTCTTGCTTAATCTTGTCAGCTATGTTCGTGATTTTCTCCGAGTTATCAGGGATATAAGTACAACACTCAGAGTTAATTACAGCACACGTTCCTCCTTGAGCTGCGAGAATGAGGTCGAGCGCAACTCGGTTTTGCATTGAAACTGCACGTAGGGCGACGACCTCCGAGTTGATATCAACCATGCCGAGAGCAGTTTTATTTGCCAATAATTCAAGCGAAGCAGCTAACTCTGCCAATCCCACAGACGTTTGTCCAACACCGTAGTGAGGGATTAAAATCATGAAGAACAGTTCAGTTGACGTGAAACCCCGTTTACCCCGTTTCAAATGCTCAAAAGGTGACTTAGATAACAGGCGCATATGTGGCAAAATGAATGACAAGAAACAGGATCCACTCCAATTAACTGGAAGCCATGGGTATGCTCGATTTCCACACACCAAATAGGTATTATTTAAAGCGACTTGTGGTCCCATCGTGTGATTTTCATAAACATAATGACTGCATTCAGAATTCCCTAATCTTCTTTCTCCCCATGCCTCTTGTACCAAGCATAGTTCGGGTTTTTCTGTTGCCCGTTCAACCATAAAATGTGGAGGCATTTTACTTAAATTAAAATTTGGCCAAAACCAGTTACTGAAATTTCGTTGTCGGAGGCAATTTCCATTTCCATTGGTAACGATGTGGTCGTCAAGGTTATTATCTTGTTTATCCCAGTTTCTTTCCTTTGCCCAGTACCCACACCATTCACTCAGATTGAATGGTATAGCCAGAAGCGGTATCCCAGTAACTGCTGAATGAGGTATCTTAGTACAAACCCAGCAATTGGTTTTATTAAAAGCTTTCGCGTGTTTACGAGAAAGAGCCAGATAAGTGTTTATTCCATGTGGTGAACCCACTTTGCTCGTTAAGCTTCTTCGGTCTCTGAATGCCCTAGGCTTAGTTTGGTGGGTAGTCTGATAGGCCCATCTCCAAAGAACATGCAAATAATGTTGATTACAGACAGTACTTATCGGATTAACAGGCCAAGTACACATTGTACAACTTGCATTTAGTAGTACAAATAATCCTGCAATGGAAAGAATCATTAAAGTTATCAGGAAGCAATGTTCTCCTCGGGTTCTTTTCTGCCGTGTGCCAGTTTGCAGTGTGTGGCATGGATCCATGTTGCTCTTCCTTTACACTTCACAGCTGTATGGGTAGTTAGCAGTATTTGAAATGGCCCACACCAACGTGCCTGAAGAGAGTTCTTCCGTTTGTAAATTTTCACATAAACAAAGTCTCCGGGTTTGAAGTTGTGATGATCAGATGTGGCTGGTTCTGGCAGAGCTTGTTTCACCTGTGCATAAAAAGTTCTTACAGCATGATTCAGAGAGACACAGAACGTAAGCAACGTGTCGTCCATTTGCTGCACGTTCATGTCTTTTATAGTCAAAGGAGGTGAGTTCGGTAATCTCATTGGTCTTCCCATCAGAATCTCATGCGGAGATAAGCCAGTGTTTCGATTTGCGGTAGATCTCATAGTCATGAGAGCAATTGGCAGAGCATCTGGCCATTTTAATCCAGTTTGTTCACAAATCTTGGCCAGTTTATTCTTCAGGAATCCATTTTGCCTCTCTACTGCCCCGCAGATTGCGGACGATGCGGGCAGTCGAAATGTTGCTTTATTTGCAATACGCGACATAATTCTTTCACCACTTCGGCTGTGAAATGAGTACCTTGGTCACTGGAGATCCTACAAGGTATTCCAAACCTACAGATGAAATCCTTCATCAACAGTTTAACCACAGTAATGGCATCTGCTTTCCGACAAGGGTAAGCCTCAACCCATTTGGTGAACAAATCGACGATGACTAACGCAAATTCAAAACCGCAGCATTTTGGTAACTGGACAAAATCCATCTGGATATGAGCAAAAGGTCCGAATGGAATTGGATGACCCCCTGGGGCCATCTCCACCCCCCTTGCTGGGTTATGTTTTTGGCAAATATGACATGTCTTACAATACTGTTCTGCAATTGGACTAAACCCCGGGGCGAACCACTGTCTCCCAATTAAAGCACTCATGCCGCCTTTGCTAGTATGCCCGGCCCCATGTGCCAATCGGGCGAGCCAAGGTAATAGAGCTCTTGGTGCCACCACACGACCATCAGATGATCTCCATAATTTGGATTCATTATCGAATTCACATCCAGCCAGTATCCACAAATCTCGTTCTTTAGCACTGACAGCTGTCTGCAAAGTGTTTATATCGTCAATGGTCGGTGTTGCCTCTTGTCTCAATACACATTGTGATATTAAAAGAGCTCTGGTGTGGGCAGCAGATTTTGCAGCTGCATCTGCCCTGGCATTTCCCGTGAGACGTCATCAGATCTCCCAGTGTGGGCGTCACATTTTACCACTGCAATTTGGTGAGGCAGAAGTATTGCTTCCAGTAGATTCGCAATCCATGTTCCATTCCTTACTTGTGTACCTGATGACGTTATAAAACCCCTTTCGCGCCAGAGTGCTCCGAATTCGTGTACAGCACCAAAGGCATAGCCGGAGTCAGTGTAGATTGTCACTATTTGGCCTTTGGCTAAATGGCATGCACGAGTGAGGGCGAACAGTTCTGCCTGCTGCGCGGAACAGCTCTCAGCCAATCTCCCGCTTTCGATTACTTCGTGATCAGAGCAAACGGCGTAGCCTGTTAATAAACATCCATCAGGTGCACGCGATGATGAGCCGTCGACATATAGAACCAATTCAGAATTTTGGATTGGTGTGTCTTTCAAGTCAGGACGGGGTTGACACGTGTGGGCGATTATCTCTTCACAATTGTGAGGATCACCATCTTGTACTCCTGGCAACAAACTAGCAGGATTCAGCGGTGCGCATCTCCTAATCGTAATGTTCGTGGGTGCTGTGAGTGAGAGTTCGTATGTTGTTGCTCTTGAAGCCGACAAATGTTGTGTTTTCGTTTTTAACAATACAGCTGTCACTGCATGCGGTACCAGGAGAATCAAAGTGTTTCCCGCGACGAGCGCTTCGGTCGCCTGCACCGCGAGCGAAGCGGCTGCTACTGCCTTGAGACAAGGGGGAATCCTTGCGCTACCGGATCCAATTTAGTACTATAATATGCAACAGGCCGTAATTTATTCCCGTGCTTCTGTGTCAGCACAGATTGTGCGAATCCCTGTCTCTCACATGCATACAAATGGAAAGGTTTTTCATAGTTTGGTAAACCCAGAGCGGGAGCCGAAGAAAGAGCCTGTTTTAACGTTACAAAAGCCTTGTCTGCATTTTGTGTCCATGCAAGTGGGCTGGGCGCGTTTGCCGAACCAATGTCCACCAGGGGGCGCACTAAGGCCGCATAATCTGGTATCCACTGTCTGCAATAGCCGGTCACTCCGAGGAAAGACCTCATCTGTTTAGCAGTAGTTGGCTTGGGCAGGTTTAATATTGCCGCTATACGTTCAGGGGAGATGCGTCTTGTGTCTCCCTTCAGAATATGTCCCAAATATTTAACTTCTTCTTGGCAAAATTGCAATTTAGCTCTCGATGCTTTGTGTCCTTTCCTGGCTAAGGCCCTCAACAATGTCAATGTATCTCGTTCGCATGCGTCTTTTGACGCTGAACAGATCAGCAGGTCGTCAACATATTGAATCAGTGTGGACCCACAAGGGAAAACTACATCATCCAAGTCGTCTTTGAGGGCCCTCGAGAATAATGTTGGACTTTCACAATAACCCTGGGGCAATACAGTCCAAGTGTATTGCTTTCCCTGGTAGGTGAATGCAAACAGAAACTGTACTTCTTGGGCTATTGGTATACTAAAAAGCTGAACAAAGATCCACAACACTAAAATAGGTAGTGTTATTTGGGATGCTTGATAGAATGGTAGTTGGATTTGCAATTACAGGAAAAGCTGGAATTACCGCATCATTCACTGCCCTCAAATCCTGTACGAATCTCCACGTTGGTTTCCCAGGTTTTCTCACAGGTAGGATCGGTGTATTACATTGACTAACAGTGGGAATAATTATCCCTTGTTTCAATAGTGCTTCCACGACAGGAGCAATTCCTACCTCTGCTTCTGGAGACAAAGGGTATTGCGGTTTTCGAGGCAGTTTCTTATTTGGATCTATAGTGATCTTGATTGGATTCATACTTTTAATTTGGCCGACATCGTTGGCATGTGTTGCCCACAGACAAGTCGGGACTTGTTCGAGTATTTCAGGTAATTTTCCTGACCCATTTAATTCTGAGAGATCGACCACCTCAAACACAGCTTTTGCTGATCCTTGACATTCTGTCCAACAGAATCCCTGTTCCCCGATCTTCCAAAGTCCGTTTACTTGGCTCGATTCCATCAAAGTCGCTTGTGATGCTTTTTTCAAAGAGGTTACCATGTGACCAATGTCCGTTTCTTGGTAACCTTCTGCAATCACTAAAGTAACGTGTGGTGTAACACTGGACGGTTGGTTCCACAATTTTAATTGTTCCTGCGTCAGATGCACCTCCAGGCCAATTCCTTGCTTCCCAATCCAAATTGTTCCCAACACTAAGTCAAAGGTCTGGTGTAATTTCGAGAGTGTTTCACTCGCATAGACGTTATCTTTTCCCTTGATGTTGCAATCTGCAATGCAATGTAGTCGAGTCTGTAAGTACCGTCTGTCCATGCCGTGTTTACTCACCCAATCGAGCACCTCGGGTACGTTTCTCTCCAAATGTGATAAATATTCCTGCAAATGGTTAAATGCTTCACAATTAATCACAGTCCATTGATATACAAGATTTTCTGTATTTTCCTGTAATAAATTCATCATAGTTATGTGTGATTCGTGAGGCATTTCTAAATATACACCATCAGGGGTACACTTAATTGAACAATTCAGCTTGCATAACAGATCTCTCCCCAACAGATTAATTGGTGTATCAGTTGCCATCAAAAATGCATGGTTTGCAGACAATGGTCCAATTTCCACCCGGAGCTGCTCTGTCAGTGGAATCGTACTAGCAACTCCCGACATTCCCACTACTTTTACTCGTTCTCGCGATAACGGGGCGTCTGGGAAATCACTCCTTCTGAGCGCAGATTTGGTCGCTCCTGTGTCGACTAAGAAAGGAATCTCTTGGCCTTCAATTTTCAAAGTCAATTTCGGTTCGTCACATGGTTTCAAAGTCAGGAAGGGTAACTCAGACGAAGTCGCTTCTTTTCTTTGTCATAAAACGAATGGGTTTTGGGTTTGAAATGAACCTTGAGATGGAGGAGGAAGAAATGAGGGTGGAGGAGGAGGGAACGAGGCTGGAGGAGGAGGAGGAGGGAATTCGGTTTGAGGTGCAGTGGGTTGAAATGAACCAGCTTGCTCAAACTGTGTTCCCCATCTTTCCTGTTGTCTATAATATGGATTTTCATTCACTGGAGGCGTGGAGTGTCTGCGAGTTTCATCTCTGTATTGTGCCGCTGGTCTCTGTTCTACCGGTTCATACGAACTATAAGTTCGACTGTTTCTACGATTTCGGCATTCATTAGCCCAGTGCCCTTGTTTTCCGCATGTATAACAGAAATCTCTGCGCTGGTCTCTGTATTTTGGTCTCTGACGGTAATTGGTTTGCCCTCGGTTTTGTGAATTATATCTCACATTCCTTTCCCCGGGGCATTCACCTTGACCTTGAACCTGGGATAGCATTAATGTTGATTCGTTTTCCTCGTCAGAACGATGTTTCAACAATGAATTACAATGCGTTACATATTCCATCAAGTCTTTCACTTCCTTTAATTCCCAACCAATACATACTCGCTTTATCTCATTTTGTAATTTGGCCGTCAAACCATTAAGGTAGACATGAGCAAATGGTACCCCTCTTCTTTCAGTCCAGAGTGACATTGGTATACACCCCGAAAACGCTCTAAGAACTCCAATGGGTCCTCGCCAGCGCGTTGCCTGCACACCTGTATTTTTGCCCAGTCGGTCTTAAGTGTTACCACCTCTGTGACAGCGTCAATGAGGGTGTCAATATGTTCTTTGAGCTCCTCCCTGTCTCCAGGAGCTTCATCTGGCCATTCAGCGACCTGTTTCAATTGTCGGAGTAACCCTTCTGGTACCACTAATTTTAATAATATTTCCATGTCCATATATGTTGGCTGATGGCATGCCACCACCACGCGTAGTTCCGCCTGGAATTTTTTGGGTTCTCCCGTATCTTCGGCATCTCATTTACGATGGCTTTTAATTCAGAGCCCCACGGACGATATATTGCTTGTACCTCCCTTGCACCTGGGTAATCTCGCAATGGAAACGCGCCAATGAGTGCCTCATCATCTCCGTCCTTCGCGGTCTCCGGCATTATTTTTGATCGAGTTTGTATTTTACCCTTGTCAGCAAGAGGAACTTTATTTTTGCTTTGTGTTCTTGTTTCTTTCTTAATTACTCGCCTGGCTCCCCGTTGAGCCTCTCCTTGCCCTGTGGCATCATCTCCCTCTGTCTCTCCCGCTTCTTCGTCCTCGAGCGGTTGTGCTATCGGAACTGTGCACTCTGGCCATGTATCTGAGTCTTCTTCTTCATCCTCAAATCTGACAGCCACTGCTCGCTGTCTCTTGGTTTTATTTTCAAGTCTCACCGGCATTTGCTTCGTTAATTGGTCTAGCTGACCCTTCAGGTTTAACAACCGTGCCTTTTCGTCTCTGTCATGACATTCCTTCATCCAATTTATATAAACGCTCCAGTTCACCTGCTTCTGGACCTTTTTGTCACTATTTTTCACTTCCAGTACTTTTCTTAAATTGTCTAAACACTCGTGATCGAACGTTCCATTCTCAGGGAAGGGTAATCGACTATTTTTGGTCCAATTGCACCATTTCCCCATGTCTCTCACAGCTTCAGGCCCATACTTATCAAACATAATTCTTGCACATGTACCTCTCCGTGGTTTTTGAATACAATTTTCCTCGGTATACCCATTTTCCTTCCTTTTACAATTTCTATTTCCCATCTCTAAAATCACACAAATCACAACCGCTAAATTCACTCTAAAATCACAGAATAAAATAAATCGCACCCTCGGAGAACCCCCCCTGCTTACCTTCGCTCAAGCACTTGTCGTTCCTCCAGGCACTGCCTCCGGCAGATTAAGCACCTCCGGTCACGAGCGCCGCACAACGCCGATTCGAATCCGTGTCACTGGCACCAACTGACGTGGATTTCTGTCCTCGAACCGCGTCGTGATCGAAAGGATTCTTGATTGTTGAGGGATCTTGACCTCCTCGAGGATTCAACGTCTAGCCGACTCAGTGTTGCATGTATCGGGATAAAATAAACCACAGAAGTCCAGTAATAATCAATGTCCACAAGGAGTTCTTTCTTCTGTACCATTTATTTGCTCTCTCCCTGATCATTCTCCCCCTCCCCATATATCCATTCCATTTTATAAGCAGAGAGGCCTTTGATCGCAAAAACAGAATGCACAGCTTATCAGCCCGGTCACCTTGTACTTTCAGAAACCCAAGCAATGTCCAAAGTGTCAAAGAAAGACAAGATTATAAGTAGGTGGTAGGCCTTAACAACTAAATAGTAGAACAGTAGAGGAAAAACACAAACACTTTGACCTACTCAGACTGAGGCAAAGGTTTCTTGTCTAGAGAGTAATAATTTCCCCAACAGTGGCTTCGTCTTCCCTTTGGACTGAAATGTGCACCCAAAAATTTTCAAAGGATTATGAACCAAATGATTGAAGGCATAGATGGAGCAGTCGCGATCATGGATGACATTCTCATCGCCCGTCCAAATGTGGTAGTACATGATGGAATTCTGAAACAAGTCATCGATCGGGCAACAAACTTCAATCATAAGTTGAACCTGCAGAAATGTAAAATCCGTCAGTCGTCGGTACAGTATGTAGGACATATACTGTCTGAGGATGGACTATCTCCTGATCCTGTAAAAGTTGAGGCAGTTCGCAGTATGCCAGCTCCAACCGATAAGGAATCAGTGAGGCGCTTCGTCGGATTCATCACGTATTTGTCAAAATTCATCCCTCGGTTGAGTGAAGAGTTTGCTCCACTCCGAGAACTGCTGAAATCTGATGTTGTTTATCAATGGCAACTGGCTCAAGCCAGAGCATTTGAGAGACAGAAGGAACTTTGCTGTCATCTGCCTGTTCTTGCATACTTCGATGTCAACAAGCCAGTCGAGATTCACTGTGATGCTAGCCGAAGTGGACTTGGTGCAGTTCTTGTCCAGGAGGACCGCCCCATTGCAAACAGCTCCAGGGCTCTCACGGAGACTGAGACACGGTACGCACAAATGGAGAAGGAGATGCTTTTCATAGTCCATGCCTGCAAAAAGTTTCATTGTTGTATCTTTGGGAAAACAGTCACCATCTACAATGACCACAAACTTCTGGAAATAATTGCCAAAAAGCCTTTGCTGTCTGCTCCAATGAGACTACAGAGCATGCTACTAATGGCCCGGTCACACCTTGACGTTTTAGCCAACGTATGCCGATTTTTGAATTTTTTTTTCTAAAACGCTGGCACACGTTGAATACGTTATGGGTAAGTTTTGATAACATTGAGAGCATGCTGAAAAACACTGCCATACGTCGTTGTACGTTGGCTTTAAACGTTGTACTTTTCGGTTGTCCTCAAATTTTTTCATGCTTGAAATTTCACGACGTATGCCAGCGTATGACTCACACGTTCCGCTACGCTGGCCACAAGTTGTATGCACGGTCTGCGATCGTTGACAGACGTCAACACATGCTACTTGTAAGTTAATCATAAGTTGAGACACGCCGAGGTAATGTTTAGCGTACCCGAAACTTATTTCTAACCTATGATTAACGTGTTGTTGGCACGTTACGCGATCGTTGCCACACATCGACAGACGTTACTTTTAAGTTACTCATAGGCTGAAAGACGTCGGTATAATGGATCGTCCTTACGTCAGCGTCCGCGGCCACGGCCAGGACACTTATTTGCAGCATTCTTCAAACTTTTCTTCGGCATGACGAGGATGTTCACACTTCGATGTCGAGCTTGGCTATGATTCCAATTGTCCATCGGCAGCGTCTATTTAAAATAGTCGAGTTTGAGCGTTTTAACACGTTCAGAAGAAACGCTTCAAATTTCCAAACCCCAGCGTCAAAAAACAAAGGCGAGTGACAGCAATTTAAATCGTTCATTGTAAACAATGAAAATAGCTGAGTGGTACCGTTTAAAAGTCGTTGAGTGTAAAAAAAATCGAGTTGTTGAGCGCAAGCGTCTACTTTCAATAGTGGAGATGCAGCCATTTAAATCGTTGAGTGGCAGCCTATGAACCTACCCGTGGACACGCGGACGCAAGGACGATCCATCATAACCCACACCCTCCCCCTCACACTCTCCTACTACTGCCAACATGAACAAACTGATACTGATACTGATACTGTTACTGCTGACATGGACATCGACTCAAAAAGGAACTCGAAAACACTGTTGGGTTCCCCTTTTATGAGCAACATTTTTATATACCAATTCCCAAAACCGCTGGGAACACGTCTTTATATGGCAGTTGTAAGTTAGAAACACATTCATTTATTTTTTTTTTGTCGACCGGAAGACGTCATTGGAATACGTCTACATACGTCGATGTGTGTTGGGACTACGTAAAGAATTGGTTCAAAGCACGTCAAACATAAGTTAGAAATAAGTTTCGCGTAAAAAAGACATTACCGCGACGTGTTTCGACTTATGAGTAGCTTATAAGTAGCCTTTGTGGACGTGTGTAAGCGTCCGCATATCGTGTGTAAAACTGATCCCCATCGCATGCGGAACGTGTGTCATACGCCGAGTACGTCGTAAAATTTTGAACATGTTTAAAATTTCTTGACGTACTCTACTTACTACGACGTATGATAGCGTACTTTAGCGTTCTACTCACGTATACCAAACTTACTCATACCGTATTTGACGTGCCCCCAACGTTTTAGACACATTTTTCTTAGGTCGGCATACGCTGGCAAGAACGCCAAGGTGTGACCGCGATGTTGTCACTTCCATTTCTACGGCAGTTATGATTCGAATCGTTGTGCATCAGCCTTTTAATAGGCTACGTCACGACATCGTCGGCGATGCGTGCAACGTGCTATGCCGAAGTTAGACTATCGTTGGGCATAGGTTGTGTAGGCCGACAACAGGTTCAGCATTCGTTGGTATAAGTTATCTATAACACAACGAAACGTTCTGTGTCCATTACCAATATGTTATGCATACGACCAACTCGTTATGAATACGTCCGAATCTTAAAAAAAAACATCAAAAGTTCAACGTCAGCCAGCGTTTTACATACATTTTAATACGTTGCCATCGCTGGCTAAAATGTCAAGGTGTGACCGGGCCTTAAGATTGCAATGGTATGACCTCAATATTCAGTACAGAAAAGGGGAAGATATGCAGCTTCCGGACATGCTTTCTTGAGCCTACCTGCCAGATACTAGTTCAGAAATAGACAACTTAGAGCACATTTCAATGTTGGACTTTTTATCTGTCTCTGACGAGAGGTATGCTGATCTTCAAAGAGCAACTGAGTTAGAACTCAGTCAATTACAGTCAATGATTCTTGATGGATGGCCAGATGCCAGACAAGGTGTATAATTTGATCTTCGACCATACTGGGATTCCCAGAGTGAACTTTCCGTTATGGATGGCATCCTATACAAAGGCATGCGAATCGTTGTACCACCTACTCTGAGACCACGCATGCTGAACCTGATTCACGAATCGCATCTCGGAATAGTCAAGTGCAAACAACGAGCTGGGGAAGTTCTATACTGGCCCTCCATGAATGCGGACATTGAGCAAACTGTTCAGAACTGCTCCAAGTGTGCAAGCGATCAAAACTGCTTGCCTGCTGAGCCCCTGAAACCGACTCCTACACCGGATCTACCTTGGAGTGAAATTGGGACAGACCTGTTCCAATTTGATGGTAAGACATACCTGATAACGGGTGACTATTATTCCAAATTCATCGAAGTGGACGAAGTGAAGGATTTACGCTGCAGCACAACGCTTGAGCGACTGAAAGCACAGTTCAGTCGCCACGGTCTACCAGAGACTCGACGGCATGATAATGGGACAATGTACAACTCGCAACTTTTGAAAAAGTTCTGCAAAGATCACGGTATCAGTGTTAGAACATCTAGTCCCACGTATCCACGTTCAAATGGAGAAGTTGAAAGGGCTGTACAAACCATCAAACGACTCTGGAGAAAATGTTAGGACAAGCACGTGGCCTTGCTGGATTATCGCACAACGCCATTGGAAGGCATGCACCTTTCGCCTGCTCAACTACTGATGGGAAGACATCCGAGGAATACCCTGCCCGAATATACGAGGAAGACAGAGAATGGGGGTACCGATAGCAAAGGGAGGGGGACACCAACAGCTGAGCTGAAGGCCAAGGCAGGAGGAAATGGACAAATAATGGGTGTAGGGAGGAATGGGTATACAAGATGGATACAGAAGGGAACTCTGAGGAGGGAAAACTGGAATTGTGGA
>NC_140976.1:64761729-64779229 GCF_056783735.1 Eptatretus burgeri | reverse complement strand
ATCTTTTTAAGGATACACTCAAAATCAGCGTATATCACAAATGGGTGCATGACAGATTTATTATAATCTTCAAAAGAAATCTTTTCACCAGGTTTAGGCATTGTAATTACAGCTGATTTATGATTACTACAATATTTTGAATGTTGTTCTAATCGTTCTTTTGTATGAAATGAATTAAGACATCGCTTACAAGGATATATTTTGTTTGCTGTTCTGAATACCTGAGAAGAGATTAATCTTGATAAATTATTGATGTATGTGTAATGTGAATTATTTCCAACACTAAAATATAAAAGATCAATGTGTGTTTCTTCATTTTTATAGTTGTTTGAAATTTTTAATATTTGAACTTTGTTTGTATCCGTTAATCCATATACATTAATAGAAAGATTATTCTTTTTCTCAAATTTAGGAATATCTGTTAGTGGCATTAGGAATTTAAAATCTTTAATGTCCAAGGTATTCTCATATTTCATATATTGTTTTACTCTTTCTGAATTACATTTTGGTGGATGAGAGTGAGCAAGAACAGACCAGAGAAAACATTTATTATCATTGTTCTTAATATTAACAACTGCCTTCTTGAGTTTTATTTCTTTTGGTAATTCAATATAAGAAGAAGCTTTAAGAGGGTTTGATTTTTGAATGTGTATATCTAAAAAGATGATTTTTTTTTAATATTGACTCCACTTCCTACCACTGTATTATCAACATCCTCCTCTTGTTTTGATAGTTCTTCATAAACCCCACTATTCAAAAAATCTTGAAATGATGTAATAAAATGAAGATCTGTTCTCATATAAGGAGTTTGTTCTTCATCTTGTCTTTTCATATTCATTTTCACTCCCATATAAAACCTTAAAGTTTTCATTTCTTTTAATGTCTTTTTAATAACATTTTCAACATCAGGTTTCACTATTTCAATTGATTCAGCTATTGATGATGGACCGGGTTCTCCAAATTGAAAAGTCCTTATTTTTATATGCCCTTTAAATGCCCCATCAGTGTTTTCAATATAATAGTCTCCCTTTACTTTAAACTCATTTTTCTTGTGTTTTTGTGATTGAAGATGTCTATTATAACTACTCTTCAAAACATCCTTTGAGCAGATATCACAATGTTTTCTTTCCAACTCAAGAGGAGATATTTTATGAAATAGATTAAATGTGTGTTTGTTAGTTCAGAGGTGTTTTCTATAATGTTTATATTTGTGATTACAAACATCGCAGTATGTTGTATTCACCATATTTATATAATAAATCTTTGCTTAAACTAAAATTTTCTTGATGAAAATTTCGTTTATTTTACAAGTGAATCTGTGCTTAAAACCATTTTATCCTCCAACTTTTTCACTTAATAAATACAATGTTTCAAGACACAAAAGACAAGTTTCAATCAATCTCTTCATTTGTTAAAGATACTGAGAAATATGTCAAAGATGTAAAATTGAACAAAGATAAATATAACAACTATTGGATAAAAACAATTATGGTAAATAATATGAGTTCTTCAATTTCCTTCAGTGGAAGGGCTTTTAGTATACCTGGTAGAACATAAATTAAAGTATCTCTAACAAAAGTTTCTCCTCTCCTTCTGGTAATATATTCAAAACTAGAAAAAGCAATGAAACAAGAAAAAGTATCAAAAAACAAAAACTTTATGGATGAAGCTTTAGAAAGAAAAGATAAGACCATCTGTAATATGCAAGGAGAAATTTGTATTTTTTTCAACAACCCTAAAGATGTAAATCCTGATGAAATAAAGGATGTTAATATATCAGGTGAAATGACATTTCGTTCAATAGTAGTTAACGATCATTTTAAAATTACCTTTAATATAAAAAATGTTGTCGTTGAATCTGATAATGAAAAAAAGTATATCGATATCGATGGTAATATAATTAAATATGAGTCAATATACAACTGAAAGTATAGATGAATTTCAGTTTAAGTAAAGTTTTACTTTATAAATATGCTAGACTTTCCTGATTCTCCATATGACAAATTTGAGAATTGTCCTGCGTGTGAAAGACGGGGATTAAACACAGAGTCAAAAGCTTATAAACAATGTATATTCTGTGATTATCTTCTAATTAATGATAATAAAAATATAAAAAGGAAAATAATTCTTTTAGATTTACACCAAAAATGAATTACTTTACAAGATTGATTAGAGAAATGAATGTAAAGTATGAGGGTGATAACACACCTTTCCTTACAAGGGAAGAAACTGAACGTATAAGAGAAATATTCAAAGGATTGTTGTTATATATTATTCATGGATGTAATTTTCAGGGAAATATCAACACAAGATATTGTATAAATAAAATAATGGATTATCTTGAAATTAAACCTGAACTTGGGATAAAATATAGAGTTTCTAAAAAAGCTAATAATAAATTAAATAACCTGTTTTCCAAATATATAAATGAATGATTTTTTACCCATTTGGGAAAATAAGATAAAATTTAACAACCATAAAAATCTCCCAAATTCATTAAGATGTCTCATAGTTGGTTCAAGTGGATGTGGAAAAACCTGCTTACTTTTAAAGATGCTCCTCACTCCCAACTTTTTAGATTATGATAATTTAATAATTTTCACAAAGTCGAGTTTTCAACCAGAGTATCAACTACTCTCACAAGGTTTTAATGCTGGTCTTCAAAAAGAAGATATAATCGGTTTATTTAAACGTCAAAAAAACCGAAATGATTATAACATTGAAGATATAATTCAACTATTTTGTGATACACAGAGATGTAAAAAGAAATCAAATCCTATAACTTGTATTCTTAGTGATAATACAGATGATATACCGTCTCCCCAAGATTTGGATAAATCAAAAAAGAACCTCATTATCTTTGATGATTGTGTTAATGAGAGAAACCAAACGGTAATGGACAGCTACTACACAAGAGGGAGACATTCTTCTTGTAATTGTATTTATCTTAGTCAATCGTACTTTCAACTTCCTCGTCGTTCCATCAGAAACAATGCTAATACTTTTATTTTATTCAAGTTAAATTCAATAGATATCAATAATTTTTGGAGAGATAATTGTTCTACATTATGTAGTAAAAAGAAATTTGAGGATTACATGAAGCACACGACTGAAAAAATATAAATATATTGTTGTGAAACAAGATGAGATATTAAGGGATATATTTTTTGTTTTCTTAACAATTACATATATAAATGACAACTATTATTGTAAATCTTGTGGGTAAATCTGCTTCTGGAAAAAACTTTAATAAATCAAGGTTCTTGTGTAGTACAAATGAGAATATTGTAAATTTACTGAAAAAACACCCTGTGATACGCATTGTATCAACAACAACTAGAGCAATAAGACCTGGAGAAGTAAAAGGTGAAGATTATCACTATATTTCAGTGGAGGAACATATGCGATTGAGGAATGAAGGTCAAATATTTGAGGAGGTTTCTTTTGGTACAACAAAATATTCACATTGTAAGAGTGAGTTAAGGAAACTAAAATCTGGTGGTCTTGGGATATTAGAAACTAATCCAGAATGAATGAGACAAATTATTAAACATCTGAGTGTGGTTAAGATTTTATCATTCAGTTTTGATGTTGATGAAGAAACTCAACACAAACATATGAAAAGCAGAGATGCAAGTATAAGTGAAGAAGAAATTACAACTCGCATTAATGTTCATAAATAATTTGATGAAATATTTAAAGAAAAGGATTTATTTGAACACATCTACTTGAATGATGAAGAAAAGGAAAATTTCCCTGTTGATATTTACAATTCATTAAATGATATTTTACAATAAATAAATGGATGCAAAAGAAAGAGCAAGAAGATTTAAGGAACATCAAGAGTTGGTTTCAAAAGTTGTAAAACAGCAGGAAGACATAAAGAAGAAACGCAGACAGAAACTAACGGGCGAAGAAGCATTTGAAAGAAAACAAGAGAAATTTTTTAAACCACTTTTAAAAACTTCCCAAGAAAAAATGAAAGATGTTTCCACAGTAGAATATACTCCTAAAAAACTTCAAATGTTAAAAGATTTTGATCAAATGACGGAGAAAGAATTAGAGCATTTAGGAGAATTAAAGGTATATGATGATGAAGGTTTATTTCAACAACTGGAAGAGATTAATCAACCCCCTGATTATATTGTGAATGCTCTTCAAAACAATGAATATCACTGAATAACAAATTTCAAAAAAATTTTTTTTACTGGAGATGTGTAAAGTGATTAAGACTAATTTGGGTACGCTGATTTCAAAAATCATAACCGTTTTGCTGTATCACGTCAGGATTTTCAGGAACAGAAATATTCCCATTGCCTAGAAGTCAGGATTTCAATGAAATTTACATATGTCTTTAACATGTCTATTTCGTACAATTGTTGTTAACTTGTGTTATATTTCTTTCTTTCAGATAAAGATAAGTCGGCGTTCCTGTACCAATCATCCTGACAACTTCTGTTATGTCTGTGGTCGGTATACCAAAAAAGATCAACAGCGAAGTATATCTACAGCAGTGAAAATGAAGGCCGCCTACTTTCACTACTTCGGGTGTAAGGTGGGGGACCAAGAACAGAGCTGGGCACCACACATCTGCTGCACAAGCTGTCACACAACCTTGACTCAGTGGTTGGTGGGCAAGCGCGCGAGCATGCCATTTGCGGTGCCCATGATATGGCGTGAGCCGCAGAATCATCATGATGATTGTTATTTCTGCTGCACAAGCATCGCCGGCTTCAACAAGAAGAATACAGGTCACATCAAGTACGCTGACTGCGTCTCTGCTCGTAAACCTGTGCCTCATGATGACGAGAAGCCCGTTCCAACACCTCCAGCTGATCAGAACATAGCTGTAAGCAGTGGTGAAGAGGATGGTGATGATGAACCTTTTGAACCCGACACTCAAGAATCACACCTTCTGAACCAGGGAGACTTAAATGATCTTGTAAGAGATCTCTCGCTGTCAAAGGCGAAGGCAGAGCTGCTTGGATCAAGGCTGCAGCAGTGGAATCTACTTGAACCTAACACCAAGATATCCTTGTTCAGAGCACGTCACAGAGACATGGCTGAGTTCTTTGAGATGGAAGACACGATGACATTCTGCAGTGACATCAACGGTCTGTTGAAAGAACTTGGGTCTGATCACGATCCTGCAGACTGGCGCCTCTTCATCGACTCGGGGAAGAACAGCTTGAAGGCTGTTTTGCTCCACAATGGCAACGAGAAACCATCAGTCCCACTGGCTCACGCGTTCGGCATGACAGAGACCTATGAGACTATGCGGCAGCTGCTTGATTCCATCAAGTACAATGACTTCAACTGGCACATCTGCGGAGACTTGAAAGTGGTGGCGCTGTTGTTAGGGCTGCAGTCAGGCTACACGAAATACATGTGCTTCCTTTGTCTCTGGAATAGCAGAGACGACAAGAATCACTGGACGAAGAAAGATTGGGAAGAGCGAAAAGAGCATGTACCTGGTCGACACAACGTGAAGCATGTCGCCCTTGTCGACCCAGCCAAGGTTTTCCTTCCACCACTCCACATAAAGCTCGGCTTGATGAAAAGTTTTGGACGGGCAATGGATCTAAATGGGCGTGGGTTTTTATACCTCAAGGAAAAGTTTGGCAACACCTTGTCGGAGGCCAAGATCAAGGCTGGTGTCTTTGTTGGACCGCAAATCCGACAGATTATGAAGGACGAAACTTTTCCGACAACTCTAAACCCCAAAGAGCTGGCAGCGTGGAGGAGCTTCAAAGCTGTGACGGACAACTTCTTGGGGAACGAGCGCGCGGACAACTATGAAGAAATAGTGCAGCAGCTGCTGGAGTCTTTCAGGAAACTTGGCTCCAGGATGTCCCTGAAAATCCATTTCCTACACCAGCACCTGAACTTCTTCCCTGACAACTTGGGAGCAGTCTCGGACGAGCACGGCGAGCGATTCCACCAAGAGATTTCACTCATGGAGACGCGTTACCAAGGGCGGCACAACCCGAACATGATGGGCGAACATTTCTGCTGGTTCCTGCATCGTGAAACTGACACAGAGCAGCACAAACGCAAAGCCAAATGCCTAAAGCATTTTTAATTACATTCTAGTGGAGTTTTTCTGTAATTTCTATAATTTTGAAGCATTCATGATGAAATAAATGACTAAATGAATTTTTGTAAATTTCATTGAAATCCTGACTTCTAGGCAATGGGAATATTTCTGTTACTGAAAATCCTGACGTGATACAGCAAAACGGTTATGATTTTTGAAATCAGTGTACCCAAATTAGTCTAAATCACTTTACACATCTCCAGTAAAAAATTTTTGTTGTTCAGTGTATTCAGCGGATTCAAAAACCAAAGCAGGACTCATTCCAACAGAACAACCAGCAATATTTCATCTTCTTCAAGAAAAGGTATTGATATTTAATGATGAATTGAGGTTCTTAGGTTCTGCTCAACCCCCTGTTAAACTAACTCCGAGATTAATGTTTCTTCTCACAAAAGATGGAAGACAAGGTTCAACTGTGAGGGATGAATCAAAGTATATTGATAAACCATTGGATATGGAAAATAATGATGATAGAGTATATATTGATCTGCTGAACTCTAAATTACAAGGTTATTCTTTCTGGTAAAAGTAGGAAGAATGAGAAGGAGAAACATGATTCAGGCTTTAAGTATCCTTGGTTCAGGTGTTAGTTTTCTTCCAAATGACCCATCGCAATAAGTTAAGATTGTTATTGTTGTTCGGCAGTAAGAAGGCTGGAAATAACAATTGTTTTAATGAAGCATCAGCCATTTTAGACCAGTTGATGAACATGAAAATAATTAATAAATATCAATATAAAGACATTTTATCTCATGTTAAATAAGATGAGAAGCACAATCCTTAGTTTCAATTTCACAACAAGCGACCACACATCTTCATTCCCATACCCACTACAACTTGACTCAACAAAAGAATATGCGGCATCTTTATTGTCCATGGAAACTTATAATACCTTATTTAATATAACTGATAAAAATGACAAGTTTATTTATAATCCAGGAAGTGGATACAAAACGATAACGGTCTCACCCGGAGCATATGAGATTTCTCAAATATCTTCCGAAATTGCTCGTCTTATGAAAGAACAGTGTGATGAACCAAAAACATATTGTTATAGACATTCAAAAACATACTTCAAAATCAACGATTAAAGTTAAAAATAACTACAAGGTTGATTTCACAATTGAAAATTCATTTAGAGAGTTATTGGGTTTCTCCTCAAAAAAGATTGAAACTAATGGGACGTTTTACAGTGATAATGTCATTCAAATATCCTCAGGAATAAATTCGGTGTTAATTCACTGTGATTTGATTGATGGTGCTTATAATGATGGAAAAAAAAACAAATGCAATATTTTCATTCAGCACATACTCAACCCCAATTGGTTATAAATTCAATATGGAACCCAAAAATTTGGTTTATCTCCCTGTGTCAGGAAAAACCATACACAGAGTAAATTTTAGGATAACCGACCAAGATAATCGTATGATTACTTTTAATGGAGAAGTTATATCCATCAGAATTCACCCACGTGAAGTTTTCCAATAAATAAATACGATGGTTATTGTGAGGAAACACGAGTTGGGAAAATATAAAATAATTACAGGGGATGGGATGTTCCTTTCCCCATACTACAAGGGTGAAGGTATGTATCTTGGTAGAGGATACTATAAACCTAAGAGACAAAGGGGTGTTGGACATCAATTTAGAGGAGATGGGATAATTGATACTCTAATGGGTATTGGTTCAACTATTCTTAAACATAAAGACCTAATTGGTTCAACTGCTTCTGCTGTGGGAAATGTAGCAGGTGTTGCAAAGAGCATAAAAGATGCCCAGAAGGAATCTCATAAATTACAAGCAATAAAAGAAATTAATAAAGGCAAAACTCAGTTGTCCCCCCAAGAACGACAGAAAATAATTCAAATACTTGGATCAGGGTTTCAAAAGTTTGAACATCTTTTTTCCTAAATAAATACAAGTATGGAAGCAATTGATAGTATCTATGATTTGGATGATACTATTATTATCTCAAACTCCACTAAAAAAGAAGATTACTTCAAGGTAAATGCAATAACTGGAACAGACTGGAATACGAATGGTACAAAAAGTTTTGAAATAAGTAATCAACAAACCTATTTGAATCTCTCCAAAAGTTTCTTGTTGTGTAAATTTAAATTCACTAAAGCTGGGAATAACACAAACGCTACACTTGTAAATGATTTCTTCTGGAAAATGTTTGATAGTGTGCGTTTGTATATTGGAACACAAGAAGTTGAAGCGGTTGATTATGTCTCTGCTGTATCTGAAATGATGAAATTTACACTCTATACATTCAGTGATAGAATGGGAAAGGGGTCTGTCGAAGGTTTTATTCCTGATATGTCAACGGGAACAAACACAGACCCTGGATATACTCAAAGGAAAGGAATGTATAATGATGATACAAAAGCAGAAAATAGTTTTACTGTGGCAGTTCCTCTTCAAGGTATATTTGGATTTTGTGATCATGATAAAGTTCTGTGTGGTCTTAAAATTAGATTTCAACTACAAAGGAATGATAATGAAAATCGATTGCTTTTTGGTGTTGGTAGTGCTTTTGGTGATCAGAATAAATTTGTAATTGAGGAAATGAGTTGGTATATCAGTGAATATACTCCTAATCTTAAAACAGAAGAGATGTTGAATCGAAGACTTAACTCAAAGAAACCACTCAGTGTATCATACCTCAAAAGAAGATGTCAACACGTTAAACTCAACCAAACTACTTACACGTGGAATTTGGGTGTTCTGGAAGGAAAGCCACTAAATCTGTGGATCATTTTTAAAAAGCCAGATGGTGATACTGCGACTGATAAGAATAATGCATTGAGTGATAATGCTAAGGTGAAACAACTTCGCGTTTCTCAAGATGGAACATTTTATCCACGAGATAGATTGGAAATTAATTGGGAAAAAAATGATTTTGCTGAAGCATACAAGTCTCACCAAAAGGTGTGTGAAAGTAATGGAAATAAAGAACCTATTTTGGATATGACAGCATTTAAAAGTTTGTATACAATCTATGCGTTTGACCTGAACGCTCAAAAGGAAACTATAAAGTCTAATCGAGTGGATACTTCCCTATACATTGAAAGAGGAGAGAGTGAAGAAGTTGATACATATTGTTTGCTTTTGGAAGAAACAGAATTGCAGATTAATCCAGATAATGGTGTGATGATTAGTCTCACATAATTTTTTGTTAAATAAATGAGTGGCAAAGTACCAACTGGGGTATATGTTAATCAAATCAATCTTCATAAACTATCATCTTGTGTTCAAAATCAAAAGCCTTGTACGATTAACGTTAATACAATTCAGAGAAAAGGAGCAGTAAGAATTGATGTTTTGCTCACAAGAGAACAGGTTAAAATCTTGAATGACACTGGCTCACTTAAAATTAAAATGACAAAACCAATGTTGAAAAAATATTCAATAAGAGAGACGAGTGGAGGATTTCTCCCATTTCTAATTCCTTTATTTGCTGGTTTAAGTGCGGTTGGAGCATTGACGGGTGGTATTTCAACAGCGGTGAAAACTGCCAACGAAAGGAAGGCTCAACTCCAGGCTCAAAAAGAATTGGAAAGACATAACAAAGAGTTGGAGAAACAAATTAGTGGAAGTGGTGTAATTGTAGATTTTGCTGAAAAACTTGAAGGTCTGCCTGATAAAGCGAGATTGTTAGTTGGAGATGTGCTTTCTTCTATAGCACAAGCAGGTGTAAAATTAACGAAAAGAGGTAATGGATTATATCTTTCTAATAAATAAATGAGCATTGATGAGTGGTTGAAAGAATTTGGAAAGAATACAACATCAAATTTACAACTTGTCAAATATTGTAAGAAATTAAAAATTCATAATGTGATTATTTGTATGAGAGATGAATTAACAAATGTGCCGAAACATACAAAGAATATTATTATGAACTTAGAAGATAATAATTGTAACGGTTCTCATTGGGTTTGTATTTTTAATCGTCAAGACAAATATTATTTTGATAGTTTTGGTCTTCCACCACCTGTTGAAGTCATAAAATTCTTACAGAATGGTGTTTATCAAACATTTCAAGTCCAAGAATTAAATTCCAAGTGTTGTGGTCAATTATGTCTATATGTGTTATTTCAACTCAACAAAAATAAAAAATTTTATGATATTATTTTTAATCTAATATAAATGACTTATGTTGGTAAAGATGGTTCTATCTTTGGTGTATCTCAAGAACTGGATATTGATTTATCAAATTATTACACAAAGGCACAGGCTGAATGACATAAATATAATATAACCAAAAATATTAACATGAAAAATGCTTATAAATTAAAAAATTATCCAAGCCCGACTGACGCGAATGACTTGGTGAGATTAAGCGATTTATCACAATATATATCTTTAAATAAAACGGCCGTGTATTCCAAAGATACAGAAGTGTTGATATTATCTCCAGGTCATACAGAATTCACAGTTCGAATTAAAATAAATTTTTATAAAGAAGGGCGTATCGCTTGTATGAGAATAGAACAATGGGGGTATGATATGAATGATTTAGGGTATAATTGGTCATTTAAAATTAACCTCGAAGACCTGGAACAATTAAATCAGTCTCGTAAGGAAGAATATTATCCACTTGGTATCGAGAATGAGTTTTGTGGGGTCACGATTAGTAAACAACAAATAAAAGAATTTAATAAGGGTAAATATAATAATGGTTTTGCCCTTGTTTATCTCATGAAAACAGAAAAAACAGGATTATATATAATAAGTAAGGAAATACAAAATGATTTAACTATGGGAAGATGGGGAGGTGTTTCGTGCCATAATATTATTCTAACATATATTTCTAATACATAAATGACAGCAAGAAGGCTTCAAGAAAATTATCATTTCTGTGTCCAAGCATACCTTCAAGAAAAGGGTATTCGGTATTTTAATAAATATGTTCTACAACATAAGAACGAGGTATTTTCAATAAAAGATTGGCATTATGCTGATGTTGATAAACCGACAACTTTAGATTTAATGAAAATGTTAAATAATGAAAAAATTATAAAGTTAAGAAAAGGTAAGGCTCTTTTAGAAATTCAAAAGAAATTTTATTGGTTTCCTGTTGTAAAAAAAAATATTTTGGATACAGGAATAACAAGAAATCCTGATGAATATATGTATGATATTCTATGGGGTGTAAGCGATTCAAGGATAATAAGGGATGAGGAAGGAGTTGAAGAAGAGAGGGAAGAGGAGGAAAAGGAGAAGAGAGAGAAGGAGGAGAGGGAGAAGAAAGAGAAGGAGGAAAAGGAGAAGAGAGAGAGGGAGGAAAGAGAGAAGAGAGAGAGGGATGAAAGGGAGAAGAGAGAGAAGAGAGAGAGAGGGAGGAAAGAGAGAAGAGAGAGAGGGAGGAAAGAGAGAAGAGAGAAGAGAGAGGGAGGAAAGAGAGAAGAGAGAGATAGAGAGAGAGAGAGAGGGAGGAAAGAGAGAAGAGAGAGAGAGAGAGAGAGAGAGAGAGAGAGAGAGAGAGAGAGAGAGAGAGAGAGAGAGAGAGAGAGAGAGAGAGAGAGAGAGAGAGAGAGAGAGAGGGATGAAAGGGAGAAGAGAGAGAGAAGAGAGAGGGAGGAAAGAGAGAAGAGAGAGAGAGGGAGGAAAGAGAGAGAATGAATAAATATCAAAATAAGGAAACCAGTGAGATTAAAAAAAGATTGGAGGTATTACAGAAAATAACTCAACCCACCGAGGAGGAAAACAAAGAATTGACAAGTCTATTTGAAATATTTTCGATAAGACTATTGACATCAACAAGCTATTCATTTTAATTCAAGTTTTTCATTTTTTTTCTTAAATAAATGGAGGAGAGAGTGAAGGCATTTCTTAGGATTCTTTATGTTTTAAAAATCAAGATTCAAATGTGCATGTTGGAAACTAAAAAGGTTTTTGCACTCTGCAGGAATTTTTCACGTAAATAAATGTTTTTTTGTTTTTTGTTTTTTTTTATACCTTGGTCGAGGCTCGCATGAGAGCTAACACACAACTCACAGCAAGGAGGCATGAGACAAGAGGGGCGGGAGTGGAAGGGACAAAACAGTGGGGAACAGACACATTAGGTGAACTGTGGAAGGGAGAGGGATGGGGATGGGACGGGGAACATGGCGAAGAGAAGATGGACATTTCAGGGACTTTCAGGAAGGAAAGTAGGAGAAATGAAGGAAGTGGGCTTGGGTGGATTATCGGGGGTAGAAAAGATCGAGGATTTGGATGGGGGAAGATAAGAGGTGGTGGTGAACAGCTGTTTTGAAAGCCTGGAGGGAAGAATGGAAAAGAATAGAGTGAGGAAGTTTATTCCAAAGGCGGGAAAAAAGAGGAATGAAAGAGTGAAGATGAGCAGTGATTCGTGATTTTGGTAGTTTTACCAGAAGGGGGTTGTTGGCGGACCTTGAGCGCCCTGTGGAAATGTGGTGGGGACAAATCGCAGAGAGAGCAGGGGGGGCAAGGCTGGAGAGGAGTCGGTAGAAGACAGAAAGACCACCGACCAACCTGCGGTGATAGAGTGAGAGGCCCAAAGACTCAGCTTCAATGTGGGAGATGCCGATGATCTTAAATGCCCTGTTTTCGACAGCGTGAAGCCGAGAAAGGTGGGAGGCAGGAGCACCAGCCCAGAGGGGAGAGCAGTACTCCATCAGGATACGGACAAAAGCTTTGTAAGTGGTCAGGAGCTCAAGAGGGCCGAGGAAGGACTTAGCACGACGGAGGATTCCCAGTCGGCGACTGGCTTTTGAGGCGAGAGTTATTGTCTCAAATGTAAAAAGAAAACTAATACTAAAATATTTCATATATTAAAAGTAAAAATAACAGGGTTATACAAAAAGGTATATGTTCGGTGTGTGGTTCAAAAAAAAATCAATTTATCTCCAAACACAAACGAGGAGGAGATATACAAAAGTTTTTATCAGGAAGTAAATTTACTACTGGAATACCAGGGGAATTACATCTTCCAGGGTATTCTTTCTGTGGTCCAGGCACAAACTTGGATAAAAGATTAGATGAGGCAGACAATCCTAAATCCTGGAGTAAGCCTATCAATAGAGTTGATGAAGTGTGCATGAGACACTATATTGATTATGGGAATTCCACAACTTTGGAAGAAAAGCATGAAGCCAAAAGAGAAATGTTGTATAATTTGTCTCTGATACAAAATCCAACCTTGAGAGAAAAAGTTGAGAGGTTCATCGTGAAGAAGATGATCAGTGCTAAATTGAAACTTGGACTTGGAAATTCAAAAAAACTTGTAAGCTCTAATGATGTCATTAAGATTGAAGAGCAATTAGCTGATGAATTACATAAACCAATATTCACAAAGTTTCAGAGAAGGAAAGTTTATTCCAAGGAAGTTGATTATATCTGGTCTGCTGATTTGATTGAACTCAATAATGATAAGGGGTACAAGTATGCTTTAACTGTTATTGATTTGAGGAGTAGATACGTATGGGTTGTACCATTAAAAAACAAAACAGGTAATACTCTTATGTTAGCTTTTCAACAGATATTTAATAAAAGTAAGAGAAAACCTAAAAAATTGTGGACTGATGAGGGTCGAGAGTTTTATAACAAGACATTTATGAATTTTCTAATAAATAACAGTATTACATTATACAGTACCTTTAATGAAGGGAAGGCAGTTGTTGAACGTTTTAATCGTACCTTAAAAGAGAGATTATATAAAAAATTCACACAACTCGGTTCACAACAATGGTCATCTTTTATTCAGGATATTGTGGATAAGTATAATGACACTTATCCGGTTGTTCTTCCGGTTGTTATTTGTCGCGTTTTAACCGTTTAATTTTCTCACCAACATGTTACTGTGTGTTGCTAGTTCGGTTTTGTTTCAAAAATCGTGCTATTTTGTGAGTATTTTTGTCGACGTTCTTACCTGTGCTTGAGGCCTAGGCGTAGGCTTGAGGCCTACCGGTTCCACTCGGTGTTCGATCGTTTTTTTTTTTGTTTGTTTGTTTTTTCTCCCCATTACCTTCATTTTCTATCCTCCCCATTTCCTTCAATTTTGATCCTCCCCACTTTCCAAACATCCCCCATTCTCCCAAATAATCTCTTTCTTATCTCAAAAAAAAAATAATAATAATAAAAAAAAATAAAAACCCCACAACAACAACAACACGCTCACCTTCTCCCGATTCTGCTTCTTCTTCTTCCTCTTAACTTCCTCCTCGTCTTCTTCCTCGATTTTTTTTTTTTTTTTTTTTACACTTCCATGACCTAATCTGTTGAACTCTCTCATACATTATTTTTAACAACAAAAACGATCTTATAATGCTTCATCTTCCTCTCTCACACACACTCTTTACTGTTTCACAATGCACTACTCTTCTGCTATTTTAACAGACTGCTCTCATTTCGAGCTCTCCTTCATTCCTTGCCTAAAAAATCCAACTATTACAGCGCTTCTTCTCTCCATGCTCTGAATTCGCCTTCATTGCACCCATCAAGAATTGTGTTAAATCGCATCTCTGACCTAAAACTTTTAAAAACCACAGTTTGCCATGGATGCTCGCTTTCCATCAACCATTCTTTTTTTCCAAATTCAGTGCCAACTCACCCCCCTCACCCCTCACTCTCAAAGCAACCATCCCACTCTTCTCCCTCCAAGCCTCCCTCTCACCTCTCTCAAAAAACCCCCCCTCACCTTTCTCCCACCTTTCATCCCCCTCACTCTTCCTTCTCCAAGTTGCCCCCCTGTCATCCACCAACCTGCCTCCCTCCACTGCCCTCTCACCTCCATCTCTTCACTCCACCTCCTCAAATCCTCAACTGCCTTCTTCCTTGTCTCTTGTCCCCCTCTCCCCCAGCACCACAGAGCCTTTTCTCCTCCTCATTCGGCCCCCTCCCCTCGCTGTTCTGCAATACCCCACACTCCTTCAGCAACCCTCCTTACCTGCCCCCTCGTCCCTTGTCCTACCCTCCCCTCCCCTCCACCTCCTGCACCCAAAGCCTCCTCCCCTTCCTCTTCATTAAAAGTGTGGACCTCAAATATCCGGGGCCTTCGCTCAAACCTTTCAGATCTTTCCATACAGGTTGCCACTGACAAACCAGACATTATCTGCCGAACAGAAACTTTCCTCTCCCAAGACGTGTCTGACTCCCAAGTATCTCTCCCTGGCGACTCCCTCTTACGGTATGACAGACCTGAGCCTCGTCCTGGTGGAGGTGTTGCTCTCTTCATCAAAGACTCTATTCCTCACTCTCCATGCACTGCTCTCACTCCCCCACACCCCCAGGAATACCTCTGGCTTCGGCTTCCCCTCCACTCCCACCTCATGTTTATATGTGTACTGTACCGTCCACCGAACAGTGATGACTCCATCTACACCTCACTATCCGAAAACATGAACCATCTTCTATCTTCTCATCCAAACTCTCTCTTCCTCTTATGTGGTGACTTCAATTGTCATCACACCAGTTGGCAAGGTGTGGGTACCTCTCACCTGCCATGGCACCTCAGCAAAAGCTTTCTGTGACTCATTGGGACTGACTCAATCGGTCAACTTCCCGACCCGGATCTCAACCAATGGCACTCCATCTCTTCTGGATCTGATTTTGACAAATTTCCCTGATAATATCTGCTGCTCTTCCTTCGCTCCAATTGGTTCTTCTGACCACGTCCTTGTTAAAGTGGACATCTCTCTGGCTGTTATCAGAGAACCACCTCACCGCCGTCGAGTCTGGCATTTCACTCAAGCCGACTGGCAGGGACTCCGAGCAGCCATCAAACTTACAGACTGGTCTCCTATCACTACTTTCTCAAACATCAACTCATCCTGGGAATTCTTTCAAAGAAACTTGCTCTCCCTCATGCACAGATTTATCCCCTCTCGTGTTCAGTTGTCTTACCCTTCCTCCCGCCCTTGGTTTACTGAAGCTTGTGGTGAGGCAGTTGTCCTGAAACAACTTGCCTTTGCCTCATGGAAAGCAAACCCAACTGAGGGCAATCTCAGTTCTTTCCACAAAGCTCGGAACAAGTGTGTATCTACCCTCAGGAGAGCCAGAAAACAACATCTTTCTCATCTCAAGTCTGAACTCTCAAACCTCTCTCCCTCCTCAAAATCCTGGTGGCATTTAATCAAATCTGTTTCTGGTGTATGTTCCCCCTCCATCCCCTCCCTTACCTCAAATGGCCGCACTGCTGATTCCACACGTGATAAAGCTGAATGTCTAAACTCGGTGTTTGCAGCTAAATCTTGTGTCCTAAACCCATCACTATCTCTACCCACTTTACCCAGTCGCACCCAACTGTCCCTGGACTCTGTATCCTTTTCTCCTGACAAGGTGGAGAGCTTGCTTTCAAACCTCGAGTCAGATTCTGCAACCGTTCCAGACGGCATCAGCCCATGTGTCCTCAAAGCCTGCTCTTCTGCTCTTGCTCACCCTCTCTCTGTTCTATTCACCCTCTCATTTGCCCAAGGTCATCTGCCATCTGCTTGGAAATCTGCTAACATCACTGCCCTGCATAAAAAAGGTGCAAAAACAGATCCCTATAACTACAGACCAATCAGCCTTCTCCTAATCATCAGCAAGGTGATGGAATCCATCATCGCCTAAGATATGAAATCCTTCCTCTTCTCCAATGGCTTGATTTCCAATCATCAATTTGGTTTCAGACCAGGTCACTCTACCCTGGATATGCTGCTTCTGCTCTCCCATCAATGGATGGAGGTCCTCAATGCCAGACAGGAAATCCGAGCCGTATCCCTGGACATATCACGTGCTTTTGACACAGTCTGGCACCCTGCACTACTCACCAAACTCTCTTCCCATGGTATTCAAGGCCATCTCCACTCATGGCTCGCAGACTTCCTCTCCTGTCACAGGAGACGTGTGGCCCTAAATGGAGTTCTTTCATCCCCTCTTCCTGTGCAGGCTGGAGTTCCTCAAGGTAGCGTTCTGGGCCCTGTTCTTTTTCTGGTTTTCATCAATGATCTCTCGGACTCTCTGGAAAATCCTCTATTTCTCTTTGCCGACGACTCCACCCTCTGCCGTACCATCTGTCATCCCTCAGACCGGCAAGCAGCAGCTTCTTCACTCACTGCAGATCTGGATAAAATCACAAACTGGTCCAACACGTGGAACATGTCTTTCAATCCAGACAAATCTCACACTCTCACTATGTCTCTTCGAAAGGACAGTTTACAAAACCCCCCCATCCACTTTCTCAACAATCCTCTGGAAGAAGTCTTTTCTTTCAAGCTTCTAGGTCTCACTATCTGCCATGACCTTTCCTGGGAAAGTCACATTTCCAACCTCGCCTCAAAAGCCAGTCGCCGACTGGGAATCCTCCGTCGTGCTAAGTCCTTCCTCGGCCCTCTTGAGCTCCTGACCACTTACAAAGCTTTTGTCCGTAGCCTGATGGAGTACTGCTCTCCCCT
>NC_140976.1:64751729-64756729 GCF_056783735.1 Eptatretus burgeri | reverse complement strand
TGCTGTGGACGGGTGCACGGAGAGCTTGGGGGGTATAGAGGCCCCGGAGACCCTTGTGGGGACACGAATCCCCAGTGTGGTTGTCCCTGTGTGTGTGGTGCAAGGTGTGAGTGCGGCACCGTGTGTGGAAGCGACCCCGTGTGTGAGTGGTGTGGTGGCGATGGTGCCGGAGTGCGTGCTTCCCAGCACGCCGTGTGTGGATGAGGCACCGCGGGTTAGTGCCCCCGCGTGTGTGGATGAAACGGCCAGTGTGAGTGAGGCACCGCGGGTTAGTGCCCCCGCGTGTGTGGGTGAGGCACGGTGTGTGGATGAGGCACCGCGGTTGAGTGCCCCCGCGTGTATGAGTGAGGAACGGTGTGTGGATGAGGGACCGCGGGTTAGTGCCCCCGCGTGTGTGGGTGAGGCACGGTGTGTGGATGAGGAACCGCGGTTGAGTGCCCCCGCGTGTATGAGTGAGGCACGGTGTGTGGATGAGGCACCGCGGGTGAGTTCCCCCGCGTGTGTGAGTGAGGCACGGAGTGTGGATGAGGCACCGCGGTTGAGTGCCCCCGCGTGTATGAGTGAGGCACGGTGTGTGGATGAGGCACCGCGGGTGAGTTCCCCCGCGTGTGTGAGTGAGGCACGGAGTGTGGATGAGGAACCGCGGTTGAGTGCCCCCGCGTGTGTGGATGAGGCACGGAGTGCGAGTGAGGCACCGCGGGTGAGTGCCCCCGCACGCGTGAGTGAACGGCCGTGTGCAAGGTCGCTGTGTGCAAGGGAGACCGTGTGTGTGAGAGAGCGGTATGTGAGGGAGATGTCGGTTGGCATGCGGGAGCACGCAGCCGCGTCTCCCGGTGTGAATGTGATGGAGTGGACTGTGTGCGTCGTAACACGCAGGTATGCGTGTGTGGAATGGACACGGAGACGGCGACAGAGGAGAGAAAGCAGAGTAGCGGCTGTAGCTATTTGGTGGACCGTGCCGGGTTCACCCAGCAGTGAGCACGAGGTTCGTGCTGTGCAACGCACGAGACCACCACGTGCTCGCTTGCGAGAGTGAAGTCCCGGTCCGGAAACGCACGCGGTGGATTTGCCGATCCCGCGGACGGACAAAGTTTAGGCAGGTAAATGGATTTGGACCGGACGGGTTCTCCACGCGATCGTGTGTGTGAAGCTCCAACGGGCGAAGCACATGTGTTCGCGTGGGGAACCCCTCGAGACGTGGGGCTTGTGTTTTTTTTTTTTTTATGCGCACGGTGACGTCATGGCTGCACGTGGGGTTGGAATCCGGCAGGAGGGGTATCTCTGCCGGATGGTACCGTCCAAGGAGGGACGAGGAACACGTGCAGCTGCATGACGTCACGGGCAGGTGCAAAGTGCGCGAGCTCTGAGTTGCCGCGCAGGTGCTGCGCATGGAAAAAAGAAAAAAAAAGCAAGCCTCACTTTCGGGTGCACAGGATTCCTGGGCAAGGGGTGAAAGACCCCCTTACCTGGGCACAGGATGGAAACTAGTTAGGGGGAAGGGTTAGCATAGCTAGACCGGCTCCATGGGGCAGGGGTAAGTCCTCATGGGGCCCGTGGAATGGATTAGTTAGAGGGATTGTAGCCAGATTTAGGTTGGGAAATAAAATGATTATTTGGAGACAGAGACAGACTTGTGAATGTGTAGAGGGGACGTAGCTTAGCTACGTAGTGTTAAAAGGAACGTGCTGTAGTTTAAGGGACGACGTGGGAGCACGAGTTCGGGGAGGTAGTGAGAAGGATGGCAGAGTTCAGCGGTGTGTGTGTTGAAGAGTTGGTGAGTTGTGAGGCATGTGCTTGGTGAGTGAGTGAGGCCAGCGGGTCTGTGTGTATGGAGCGAATGGGGAATGCATGGTGCGATGAGTGATTGGGGGGAGGAGTGACTCCCGCCCAAGGGACCCCGGGGTCAATGTAGATTGAGTTAGCTGGGTTAGTCAAATTGAAAAATGGAGGTCGTTTTGTTGTTGGTGGGAAAGTAGGCTCGAGACCCATTTGGAGGGGTGCAGGAGCCCTGTTGACGGGCTTGGGAGCGTGGCTGCGAAAGGTGAGTATCGCTGAGTGGGTACCCCGGGCACCAGGCTAGTCGGCCGCGGTAGGCCATGGGCCCATGGGGGGCCGGGATAGAGTAGTGGGCACGGGTGCGCCTGCTTGGTGCGGGGGCCCGGGGCGCCATTAGCCGCGTGGGCAGTGTTGTGGGCACGGGTGACCCTCGGAAAGGGGCCCGGGAGGCCGGCCTGCCACGTGTGCGTTTCAGGGGAGGTGCCATGGGGGGCACTCCCCGGTGTTAGGGAGCTGGTAGGCTCGGAGGCAGTGTAGTGCCCGGGGGTGCCATAGCGGGAGATTCGGCAGAGGGTCGTGCCTGCCAAAGGGAGTCACGTGTCCCAGCCAGGAGACCGTGTGAGGGCACGGAGAGAAAATTGGGGGGCGAGGCCCGAAATTGTGAGGACACCAACACAGGCGACGGGAATCTGGGTTGTTAGAACCAATAGTTTAAGCGAGAGGCGCTTGTTGAAAGCCCCGGGGTAGTTTAACAGTTAAATGGATAGGGTAGATTAGGAGATGTACCCCTCCGCACCATCCATCCCCTCGCTCTCGTTGTGGGCCGCTGGACCCACTTTGGGTTAGATCGCCGAACTCTGGGGAGGCCATTCTGAGGCTTCGTTGGGCCTTGACACAGGACGTTAGCTCTCCCTTGTTCCCCTCTGGGAAGGGAACGTAGGGGTTGGGAGTAGGCTAGGTGACAGAATAGGTTAGCCGAACAAGGACGATAAAGGGGGTTAGGGGACGATTTATAGTGGGGAAGTAACAATAAAAACAATAAAAAAATAAGTTGGGGCTAAATTGGGGTTTGACAAATTAAGGGAGTGGGTATGTACAGTGACAGGCAAAGGCGATAGGTTGGGAGGGAGACAGGTAGGTAGGTCCGAGCCCGCCCTCCAAGTGGCCAGCACCACCGCACTCCCTCCACCAACCTCCACTGAACGGCAAGAGCTGGCCAACTTCATCGGCTGGCCGTGTTTTGCTTCAAGGCGGAGGCCGGCCAACTTCATCGGCAGCTGTTGTTTTGCTGCAAGGCCTGTGCCATCGGCTGGCCGTGTTTGCTTCAAGGCTTGTGCCGGCCAGTTCATCTGCCCGCTATGTTTGCCTGCAGCGGCCTTATTCTGCGGGCTGAGTTTGCCTGCTGCCTTTGCCATGCCCACTGCCCAGGTTCACCAGCCCCGTTCAATTTTGGTTTGCCCCCCCCTGTTCATTTCCATGTGCGCCACGATCCGCAAGGCAACAGTTTGCAAGCTGCGAGAACTGCCCTGTTGGCAGCTACAACACGGGCCTGCAGTGGCGGCCCGTGCACCGTGTTTGCGTCCATCCATTCATGCATCCATTCGTTGTGCTCATTGCGTGTGCCGCTTGAGCTGGCACGGAGACTGCGTTTGTGCAGCCCAAGCACCGTTGTGGTTCACTGCATTCAGTTCAAACCGTTCATGCATCCATTCGTTGTGCTCATTGCGTGTGCCACTTGAGCTGGCACGGAGACTGCGTTTGTGCAGCCCATGCACCGTTGTGGTTCACTGCGTTCAGTTCAAAAAGGGAAGGCCTTGGACTGCGTGTGAGCAGCCAGCCACGTTCCCCGTCACCTGCATTGTTTTGAGCCAGAGACTGCATGCGAGCAGCCTGGCTCCCTGCTAACTGCTTTTCTTTTGCAGAGTTCAATGATCCTGGGCCATGGTTTAGTGTAAAATTTGTAAGTTAAGGTTAAGATGTACTGTAAATATGAGTGCGCCCCCGGCATGTCTGTCTAGCGCCGGCAATTTTATTTAAGTCGTCCGTGTGAGTGAGTTTGTTTAGATAGTTACGCAGCCCTCAGGTTATTTATTTTGGGGACACGAATACCATGAATGTCGCACTCAGGGATCCGTAGGTAAAATGTACTAGGGGAAAACTACACATGATGGCACACAAAAATTTGACGACTCGGGACGAGTCTGTAAAAAGGGGAGGGGGTAGTGTTGTGGTTACCAAATTCGCAAACCACCATTCAGGTCCCTTAGGTGAGGTATCTCGGTAAGTACATGTGTAGTTAGGTCCAAACCCCTTGTCTAGTGGGAATACATGTCATTTATGCGTGCTGCGACTCTTCAGGATAGCCGTTTTTCTTTTACTATCTTTATTTTGGACCAACCGCCATGATCACAACCACAACATCAACCACCAACCACAACGCCGCTTCACCACAACCGCCACGACCTTCCCGTCACACCTCGCAACCGTAGCATCGCCACCGTTCTTGCCCCGCTGTGGGTACCGGTGTTGGACTCGTGCAGAGCGCGCGTCGAACAGCGTGTACAAAATCACGGATTTTGTGCTTCAAAAACGGATCAAAAACGACACACGCCCACTTTTTGCC
The DNA here is from genome assembly GCF_056783735.1 of Eptatretus burgeri. NCBI lineage: Eukaryota > Metazoa > Chordata > Myxini > Myxiniformes > Myxinidae > Eptatretus > Eptatretus burgeri. The sequence continues at coordinate 64,752,330 of NC_140976.1, read as the reverse complement.
GTCCAATCGGTGAGCGAGGGACGATTTGGCCCCGCCTCCAGGACGATCGATATATGCAAATTTGTGGATCAAAAAGCCTTCACGCCCACTTTTTCTCGGGCCAATGGGGAGCGAGGTGAAAGGTCAAAGGGAGGGGGTCAAAGGCGAAGCTACGGGGGGATAAAAGGACCGTGTTCGTCAGTCAGGAGAGTCGAGAGTCGGAGAGTCCAGAGGCGGAGAGTAGGAGAGTCGGAAGCAGAGGGTCAAGACTTCGCGGGCGGTGGAGCTGCTCGTCGTGTGCGTTGGAGTCGGAACGGAGGGGACGAGCTGTGGAAAGGCGGCGACACCAGACGAGGGGGTGCTCGCGTCGTGCAGGAAGCTGCACCCGAGGGAGGCCGACAGCGCGACCTGGCCGAGGTGGAGACGCTCGTCGCGGGATAATAAAGATCCTCTATACCCCGAGCATCAGCAACCCCCTCCTGTTTCCCCCCGCGCTGAGATAGTGCGACCAAGGGGGCCCCTTTCCCACCCCCTACCAGAGACTGTCCGCGAGGCCCGCGGAGTTGAGGCGCCATCGCCGCTCCTCGTCTCATCACCAGACGGGTAGGCCGACCCGGTCTCG